>NC_091211.1:23450678-23530678 GCF_040958095.1 Procambarus clarkii
TAAAAATTACAATATTTTGATTTAAAAAAATAAACAGAAGAGCTTGATACAGATGTAACAGTGTACGTATATTTAATAAAACTACTAATACACAAAAGCATCTCAGTCGTTAATTACTAAATTAGTTTCTCACTGGCAATCAGGTATGGTAATTATGAAGAGAAAGTGACATGTCTGTAAGACTATATAAGGTGTGGAAGGGATATGAGAACAAGGAGCTAGAGCAAGACGGAGCGAAGGAATCGTGCCCAACGACTTGTACCACCGGGGATCGAACGCTGGCCTGCAAAAAGCGAGTCTGCCGCTGTAAGTCCAAGTCCAATTAGTCTACCAGTTCAAGTAGTCGCATAAAATTGGTTACATGTGAAATTTAACTGTTTAATTATCTGTGTTGTGAATGATTCCACTCACGCTAAACTACAACGTCTGTGTTGAAATTTGGCATTTTAATTGTTAATGTTATTTGTTAATGATAATTATCCTCTCTGCCTTTCCCGACAGGTGAGAGTACGGAAGTCTAACTCGTACCATCTAACAAGGATAACAACTTGCCACAAACAATCTGATGAACGTATACCCGCTCCTTTGTGACATATCTAACCACGAGAATCACTTTAAGAAGGCCTCTCTAACCTATAACAAACATAACATTGAATCATAAGTATAAAAGCAAGGTACACTTATCCATTAGGCGTGTTGCGAGGTTCCCTGGAAACACAAACCGTAACTGTCTCTATTTTCCGTTTCTTACAACTTGTAATAAAGTTGTTACATCTTGGCTTAACATGTTTTTGAGGTATTAGAACGTTGTTACAACTTGCCATATTGGTTGTTATAACTGGTTAGGAGGTGTTAAAACTTGTTCGAACATTGTACCAACGTCGTAGTTTCGGTGTGTGTTTGGAGGGTTATAACGTATAACATCTGATGGAATTTCAGTTAAGTAGTGGATATTCCTGTTATTTTGTGAAGCAGTGTTGCCAAACACCAGATACTGAGGGCACCTCGCCCGCCGTTCCACTTTCCTGCACAAGAATTTACAACAGCGTGAATTGGTGTGGTAAAAGTGGATGAGTTTGAGAAGGCTTTTATGAGTGTACAAACGCGTGAGTGCGCGCGCGTGTGTGCAAATGTGTGCACTCGTCTATTTGTGGCTGCAGGATTGAGTTTTAGCTCCTGGACCCTGCCTTTCTAGCCGTCGGTTGTCTAATGAAATGACCCCCGGACCAATTTTCCTGTAATATATACCTTCAAAAAGGCTTCTACAACCTGTTCCTGTGATTTTACCCACTAATCATACATTAAAAGAAAACTTGTTACCATCTGAATCGACTCATCTGAATCGCACGCTTCATGCCCTCTTGTTCTATTGATATTCATTGTGAACATTACTTCTTTTTCCACTCGGTCAATCCCCCTAAGTACTTTATACGTCTCTATCATGTCTCCTCTATATCTCTCCTCTTTATGGCATCGTCAGGTTTAATTCTTTCATACTTCATGCCCCCCGTCCCTTGCCATTCTGGGACGAGCCTTGTTGCAAATTTCTGAACCTTTTCGAGTTTCCTTATGTGTGTTTTTTTTAGATGGGGTTCTTCGACTGGGAGGTATACTTTAACACTGGTATCAAGTACTCGGTGTGCAACGAACTAAATGCCTCCTTATTTAGGTTCCTGAATGATGTTCTGACTTTTCGCTAGTTTTGAGTATGCTGCTGATGGTATCCTATATATATGAACCTCCAGAGTTATGTTTAGTGTGTTTTTACTATTTGTGCCTGCAGAATCAAGCTATTAGCTCTTGGACCCCGCTTTTTAAGCAATCTATTTTTTCTCTATTATATATATTACATACATTACTCTCTAACACACGCGCACATTCCAAGGAAGCAGCCCCTAGCAGGTGTCTAACTCCCAGGTACCTATTTACTGCTAGGTAACAGGGGCATCAGGGTGAAAGAAACTCTGCCTATTTTGTTTCTGCCATCACCGGGGATCGAACCAGGACTCTAGGTTTACAAGTCCAGAGTGCTGTCCATTCAGCTATCAGGCCTCTACATACCATGTGTGTGTGTGTGTGTGTGTGTGTGTGTGTGTGTGTGTGTGTGTGTGTGTGTGTGTGTGTGTGTGTACTCACCTAATTGAGGTGAGTATGAGGTGTGAGGTGTGTGTGTATGTGTGTGTGTGTGTGTGTGTGTGTGTGTGTGTGTGTGTGTGTGTGTGTGTGTGTGTGTGTGTGTGTGTGTGTGTTTGTGTGTGTGTGTGTGTGTGTGTGTGTGTGTGTGTGTGTGTGTGTGTTTGTGTGTGTGTGTGTGTGTGTGTGTGTGTGTGTGTGTGTGTGTGTGTGTGTGTGTGTGTGTGTGTGTGTGTGTGTGTTTGTGTGTGTGTGTGTGTTCGTGCGCATGCCTGAGCGCCTGGATTTCCAAGGACAACCAGGCAGGAGTTTCGAGGTACAGTTATTCCACCCACCGCCACATTTACTGCTTGCACTGCCACCACCACAATCATCACTACGACCACCACAACCATCCTCACCACCCTCATCTTCGCCATGACCTCACAACCACCACCACCACCAATATCATCACCCTCACCATTACCATGATCACCGCCAACTTCTGCATCACCACCACCACCATCATCACCACCACCATCATCACCACCATCGTCCTCACCAGCTGTAATAAAGCTAGCAACTAGCTTCTTCCCGTCTCTCTATTTCCCACACCAACACAAAAATATTGCCATTTATTTTACTTAAAACCATCATAAAATGTACGCTTGTTCAGGTTAATGAGCGTCGACATCCAGATGGCAGGTGGAGGGTTGTCTGGGCTCGTAGGCTTAGGTTAAGAAAACCACTTAAAATTTGACGTGTGTGTCAAATCGTAAACTCGGCGAGGCACCAGAGTGTGGGGATCGATCTGAATGCTTAAGTACCCAATGCCAGAGTTGTTTCACCCAGAGGGATCGACCCATTCCACCCGTTAATGAGCCAAGATCCATTTCTACAGCTGGTGGGAACAAGACCCACTCCCCCACAGACTGTTGGCCCAGACCCTACTTCTACAGCTTGTGGCCCAAGACCCACTCTCACAGCTGGTGGCCCAAGGCCCACCCCATCACAGCTGGTGGGCCAAGACCCTCTCCGACAGCTGGCCTCTCAAGACCCACTCCTACAGCTGGTGGCCTAGTACCCACACCTACAGCTGGTGGCCTAGTACCCACACCTACAGCTGGTGGCCTAGTACCCACACCTACAGCTGGTGGCCTAAGAGACTGGCCACAAAATACCCAAGCAAAGAATCAATATTAACTCAGAAAATATCACACTATACTTATGAATAGCACAACAAAACAATGCGCAAAAGCATCGTAGAGTGCATATATGATTGATCTTAAATATTTATTTATGCAAATCAACACCTGAAATGCCCATGTAATACCTAACGAACACTTTCACACTTGTCATGCGTGAAAGACAGCAAGCGTAGCTACTCGCCTGAGTCATATCTCTCATTTCTACAACTCTTTTGCATCTACACTTCGCAAAATGTAAAACAATGCACTTGATGACCTCTACGACTCCTGGTGCCCTTTACATCCTATCTCCCTGGTATTTCCTGCCCGCCTCTGGCCTTTTCCTGGTATACCGTACCTCGGCTGGGCATTATGCAGGTAACCCCTACCTGCCCTTAGTATCTCTCACATATTTCCCTGCTATCCCCTACCTCCGTCTAATACCCCTTACCTCGGTCTGGTATCGCCGTACCTTCATGAATGTTTGCAGGGAAATGTGAGGTATATATGATAAAAATAATACAGCAATGGATGTGCTCGCTACGTATTTACACCTCCTTTATCTTAGTTATTTGTGATACAGTTTGTGATGTTAGTTAAGCGTTGTGGGAATAATGGTGTACTATCAGCAACTGATATGACTTTAATTCAGAAGCTTCCACCGCTTTTCTATCGAGAATCGAGCTCGGAACTGCTGGATTGCTAGGTGCGTATGTTAATCACTTCCACCGGCCAACCAAGCTTTCCCTAGCACTCGACAACTGTGACGCCAGATGGTCAAAGATGAACACCTGGACGCTCGTTCAAGCTTTCACACTGCTCTCGGAGCATCTACATGCATCATATTTAATTTGGTCAATATATACATATACATACATATATATATATATATATATATATATATATATATATATATATATATATATATATATATATATATATATAATTAAATATTTGTTTGCATCACTTCTCACATTCGAGCTGTGAAGATTGATGCTTCTTCAATAGCAAGGTTCTCACTTTGTATAACGAGATCCTTATGTTCTTAGATATAGTGAGAGACGGAAGACTTCGTTATAACACAAGATACGTGAATACTAGAGAGTGACTGGACCTGCGCGCGGCTCCTCGCTAGTATTTGTAATCTCAGGTGGATGCCGGCGGTCGCAAGGTGCGACGATTGTCTGCGTTTTATCCTCGAGACGTTCCCTGACGTTAATCACAGGCTTCCTGGAAGGAAAATGACTGAAGTCACGTGTTGGATGACTGCCATATAGCTCTTATCCATAATTTTCCTTGTTTTGTTCATTGTAACACGATATGAGGACATACATATTGATCAGAATTCGTTTATGGAACCAGAATAATTAATAGTCATTTATCAGAAAAAACTGACTTGGAAAATACTTAGTCCAAAACATGTTTAGTGTATGCCCTGGATTCCTGGATTTTGTCTAGCTAAAGTCACCATGTTTTTATGCCATTTGTTGTCAAGATTAACTATTATATATGTTTATCATATGAACACAGAAAATGTCGGCATAGTGAAATGGTTGGCCATACTGATTATCAGATTTTTTGTATTGTGTCACAAACTTGTTCGAATAACGATACAATCTTTGTCTAAAAGCCTTCTTGTGGGCGTTTGTTGTCAACGTGAACACCAACAGCATTTTGGTGAGAGCAACGCAACAGTGACGTAGTACAAATTTGCGGAAACTTTTTGGTGTGTGATAGATGTACGAAAGTGAAAGGTATACCCCGCTTTTTTGTGTGTATTGATATACAAATATACCTCACATACCGTGGGGTATACTTTAGTTCTGAATTATATGCAACTGCTGGTTGATTAGTATAATTGTCATGGCCTTATTTATTTACCTGAGGTGTATAGGTCTTAAATATGTATATATCAGTGTATATATCGGGTATATACACTGATAGGTGTATCTTGCTTCTCGGGGTATAAGAATTGACTGTTTACTTTAATTCTGGATTATGTTCAGGGGGCTGAAAAAAATTATAGTAGTTGTTGGTTAGTTCTTTACTGTGGTGGCCCTAATAGCCCTCCCGCGGTTGATAGGCCTTAAGTTTAACATCAAGCGCAATACTGACTCTTCAGAGGTTAGATTAATTAATATACTATGGCCCCGATACCCATCCTGTGTGTGGTGGCAGAAAGTTATGGACCCCATACCCATCCTGTGTGTGGTGGCAGAAAGTTATGGACCCCATACCCATCCTGTGTGTGGTGGCAGAAAGTCATGGACCCCATACCAATCCTGTGTGTGGTATCAAAATGATACCACACCACATCCACCACCACATAGGTTCATGATCAGGACCCCAAGGATTTTTAAGCAAAGACTTCATCTATGTAAAATTTCTGATCAACATATGTGTTACTGTTGATTTAGTGACGATGATGACCCTCAGATTGCATGCAACATGCACATATATGTGTGTGTTGTCATTGTCTTGCCTCGGCTCCCCCCGAGAGTGGCAGGCAGAGCTCTGCAACCTTGTCAAGGAAAACATTGTTTTAGTAAACAATACCAACGGCGCATATTTTGACTTCACCAAAGGTCATAATATTATATGAAAACATCGCCAAGAGCTACAAGTCCCTGAGGTAAATTATACAAGGTTTCTCGTAAGTCTGGAACCACGTCCATAAGTCTGGAACCATGCCCCATAAGTCTGGAACCATGCCCAATAAGTTTGGACCAATTACTTCCAACTTCATTCATCGTGTTTATGGACGCATTGAAACCCTTATAAGGAAAACAAAACAAAATTAATGTCATCATATGGGACAATTCCAGACGTCCCGGGTATGGATCCAGGTGTATGGAGTATAACCTCAATCATATGGAGTAGGGTTCCAGACGTATGGATCTGCCTCCAGACACAAAACACGGTTACTGATGCATGGGAAAGTTCCAACCTTACAAGGTGTGGTTCTACACGTACGTATTGAATTACTCTACAAGCAATTAGTTTATATCAGAAGAAAGTTCGTAGGATGAATGACCAGCACATTAGTGTGGCAGCAAAACCCCATCACCTACAAAAGTGACTTAGCGAGCAAGGAAAGTAAATGTCTTGTATTATTCTTGCTCGTACATGACACAAGAGCTTAAGAAAAATAAAAGTATACGTTAATTTAAGTATAATCGCCAAAAAAAGACTTGTATTGCAGATGAGATAATGTGCTAAAATGGCTAATTAATATGTACCTCCTATAGTAACAATGGTAAACAGAAGAAAGTCGATGTTTCGAGACACATTCCTCCGTTACTGATGATGACAAGACTGCTGATGTTTGATGTATGGTTCCAGTCGTATGGGGTATGGTCCAGATGTACGGAATATAGTTCCAAATGTATGGTGCATGGTTCCAGATGTTTGGGACATGGCTCCAGATGTATCTGGAATTGCTTTTGACATATGGGGTTTTGTTCCAGATTCATGTGGCGAGATGTTTGATGTTTGATATTCCAGATGTTTGATGAATGGTTCCAGATGTACGGAATATTGTTGTATTGTTCATGGCTCAGACACTTGTGGTGCCTGTATAGAGTGAGGAATACGTTGTCCCTAAGCTAGTGTCTGTATAGAGTGAGGAATACGTTGTCCCTAAGCTAGTGTCTGTATAGAGTGAGGAATACGTTGTCCCTAAGCTAGTGTTTATGATAAGTGCCTCCTTACTGACACATCAAGATTCATGGCACCCTTAAATGCCTACTTACGAGACACGTAGATCTTTCCTCACTCATTTATTAAACAGTTTATAAGCTCCGAAGCGTTACGAGACTGCCTATAACAATAATAAAAAATTGTGGGCCGAGGACGACTTCTGAATGTTTCCAAGCTCGTAAACTGTTTAATAAATGTATACTAAGCTGCTATGATCGAGGAAAGATGTACAAGTTTCCCAAGCGGACACGAAAATGCATAATAAGTCCCCACAATGACCATATACCAAGTTCGATGTCTAATCACTCCCTGGATACAATATTTCAGATGGCAACTTGTTTTTGGTGGTAAAAATCTTAAAATCTTGTTTACGAAGAGTGATTCAGAAAGCATAATGTACATTCTCTAGAAAGGCGAAGAGTTAGAGGTGAGGTGGATGATAGGTTTTAACAAAGACATATTAATAATATATTAAAAAACATTAAACACAACACAGAATACGAGACAATGGATGCACATTACAAAAGTTTAAATCATAAAATTCCGGAGAGGGAAAGGTGAGGGGGGGGGGGGGGGGATTTACGTGAAACAATATACCTGGTAATACAACAGAAATTGGATTACAGGACTGTTTGACGCGAAGGTTAGACGTATATATGAAGAGGTTTGGTGGGGTTCAGATAGCAGCTCGATTTATTTGATGTTATTATGCTTCAGCACTATGGACTCGTGGAGGATTATTACAGCCCCCCACGACAGCTTACTGACTATCAAGCAAGTATACCTAGTCCTAAACATTGTCCATGACTAAAGTAAACTCGGAGTATATACACTAAGAGGATAAGCCCACCTCGGTGTTTATATCCCTGTTTCCTGAATAGGAACTGCTTCGCATGGGCCAAAAGGCCTTAAGCAATCTCCTGTATTATTCTAAAACCTCAGTATAAATGCCAATGCAGAATTCTTACGAGACATCTCATAAAAAACACGATGTCTTAGGTTTTTATAAAATTCATTATTTCCAAGATAATTACACTTTATTTAATAAGTATAATTTACCCCTCAAAGAAACCTCTCTGTAAATGGTTTACCTAAAAAACAAAGGGTTCACAGGGTGAGTTACTAGTGAACACGCCAGGAATATTTTAATGCATTTAAGATAGGGTGCATTCTGTGTGTGTTCAAGGTCATGTTGCCCCGTGGCTCTCCCAGGATAATTAGATGAGGTGCTATACCTCTCCCATGTTAATTAAAGTCAGATGCTATACCTCCTCCATGATAATTAGGATGAGATGCTATGCCTCTCCGGTAATATTAAATAAGGTGAATTAATGCTTATCATACACAATATTGTTCATTGTCGTAGTGCTGCCTATTAACTTGGCGTTGATCATTATTGTAGTTAGTGTTGCCTTTTATCTTAGTGCCATTATCGCAATTAGTGCCATAATATTTTAACATATTTGGTGTGTAGTATCCACAGTCCCACAATAGATATTTGACAGTGACTTGCTGAAGCTTAGTTTATTTGAATTATTTTCTTCCAAAGATGTAGCCATATATTTGCATTGCTAATCAACATATATATTTTTTCTTCTGTCCTCCACCCCAACTACTTGGAATGGACAGTAGAGCGACGGTCTCGCTTCATGCAGGTTGGCGTTTAATCCCCGACCGTCCAAGTGGTTAGGTACCATTCTTTCGCCTCGTCCCATCCCAAATCCTTATCCTGACCCCTTCCAGTTGCTATATAGTCTTATTGGCTTGGTGCTTCTCCTCATAGTTCCCTTCTCTCTCTTCTATTGTCTATAGACAAAGTTAGAGATCTGTTAGACTCTCTAACAGATCTAACTCTCTAACACTCTCTAACTCTCTAACTCTCTAATCTGATAGTTCAGTGATTTAATGAACAATCAACCACAAAAGGTGATTGTAGTTCTCTTAAACTGCTAATCTATATACATAAATACATTAATTTACGTTTGTCTTATTTAAACAGTGTTTGAGGTATATCCTTGTATACATAATTAAGCGTCGACTTGCCCTGACACACCCTTCGGGCCGGTCAGTGTTATCAGTAATAAGTGCGCAGACGTGATAAGAACACGTACGCCGTAGAGGTTACGAGCCCCAAATGTTAGTGAAGAGGATCTGAGTCCACACCAATACACTAATTTTCTTGCAAGGAAAAATCACCTCCTTTCCTATATTTGTTAATTTTCTTGCCAGGAAGGATTCCTTCCCCCCCCCCTCTCTCTCTCTCTCTCTCTCTTTATATATATATATATATATATATATATATATATATATATATATATATATATATATATATATATATATATATATATATATATATATATATATATATATATGTCGTACCTAGTAGCCAGAACGCACTTCTCAGCCTACTATGCAAGGCCAGATTTGCCTAATAAGCCAAGTTTTCATGAATTAATTGTTTTTCGACTACCTAACCTACCTAACCTAACCTAACCTAACTTTTTCGGCTACCTAACCTAACCTAACCTATAAAGATAGGTTAGGTTAGGTTAGGTAGGGTTGGTTAGGTTCGGTCATATATCTACTTTAATTTTAACTCCAATAAAAGAAAATTGACCTCATACATAATGAAATGGGTAGCTTTATCATTTCATAAGAAAAAAATTAGAGAAAATATATTAATTCAGGAAAACTTGGCTTATTAGGCAAATCGGGCCTTGCATAGTAGGCTGAGAAGTGCATTCTGGCTACTAGGTACGACATATATATATATATATATATATATATATATATATATATATATATATATATATATATATATATATATATATATATATATATATATATTCTGATTTACAAACTGTCTCTAGGGGGTCGAAGCTGCTTACGATCGTCGATGGGTGTGATTATTGTCGAATCTTTCACTGTCTTGGCGATTCAGGATGGTGTTGTGGTGTTGAGAATAATTTTGCTTAATATCTCCATCTTGCAAATGAAGTTTAAGTCGTTTACTTAGTGTATTTGTCGTGTGTCCAATGTAGCATATATTTCGGAGCGCACAGTCTCCAGAGCTGCATTTGTATTGATACACTACATTAGTACACCTCAGTTTGTCAGAGGAGACAGAGATTTTATTTCTCATAATGAGGGAAGATGTACGAGATTTGTTATAATAAATGATAGGACGAATCCTTGTGTTTTCACGATAAGGTATACAATTCCTCTCAATTATATCTCGTATCACTATCTCAACTTTCCTGTATGACAGTGTAAATGTATTTTTATAATACACTACGATGTCTTCCCTTGGGGGACTATTTATCACCCCTAGAGCCTTGATTATTCTTAGTAAGATAGCGGTTTAGCTTCTTACTAACAATTTCGCCGAATTCTGTATTGCTGTAATCGTTGTTCACAACAATTTGGCGAATTCGTTTGGGAGACATAAATTCCACCTTGTTGAACAGCTATGAAATACAGGCTCAAGCGTCGGGTCTCGTTCGAAGTAAACATATATAAACAACACATACAAACTCACAGACAGAATTTAACACGGAAAGATTACCTAGTCAGGTAATCAGGTCGGGCAAACGGAAAGATTTTACACTAGGAAAACTTTTAAGGTCTCGTTATTCTTGAACCTTGATATTTCTCTCTATGTGCGGCTGTAACCCGCAAGTGTGGAAGTCATTTTTTGTATCTGGCTTGAGAGCCATACAATGTGTACATAAATACGTGGAGGACGAAGTGACACTACATGAAGGATATGATGACAATACAAGGAGGACCAGGTGACACTACGTGGAGGACGAAGTGACACCACATGAAGAACATGATGACAATACAAGGAGGACCAGGTGACACTACGTGGAGGACGAAGTGACACCACATGAAGAACATGATGACAATACAAGGAGGACCAGGTGACACTACGTGGAGGACGAGATAGCACCACATGGAGGACAAGAAGACCTGTGTCCAAATTAATAGGACAACACTTTGAGGACAAATAAAAATAACTAAGTCAAATAACCACGAAGGAGATAAAAAAAACAGATGGGACATGACCACTACATACAAGATTCTTGGGGAATATACAAGGCAGTCAAGAACAGTCTCTTTAAAGTAAAAAAAATAGCACAATAGGATTCGGTGGAAGTTTTAAGCCTTGATGAATCGGAGAAACAAATGTAAACACTCATTCCCTGCACGAGAAGACAACACGTCGAATGCACAGAGAAAAGAAGAAGTGGAAGCCACCTCCATCCACAACTTTAGGTAGAAATTGACTGTCAAATTGATTTAAAAACGGGTCAGGTACAAAAGCTTGGAGACCGTTCTCTTCACCTGACGCAACGAACAAAATAGAAAGTGCTAGCCAACCCAGAACCGCACGAACCCAAGCCACCCACGTAATCTAACCAAACGACGCATAGAAAACGTGGATTTTTGTGAACCGCTACTTTTCATTAGGACGTTGGGGACCACAACGTACAAAATGAGACCTACTAGTTAAGATGACGGGTTGGGACTCACTGGAGACACTAGCAGGTAATCACATATAGGGAAGCGCTGCTGAGGAACTGGACTAGACAACTCATGGGTGATAAATTGCGAACTTCAAGAAACACTTCTACGTTTTTCCCCGAGTCCTTGGTGTAGACCGAGATAAGGGCCAGCCTATTGCCCGTTGCACGGAGAATGGAAGGAGTTATCGTGAGGAAAAAAGACTTGTGTACGAGGAAGGAGTAGAATGGCTAAGTTTATTTCATAGCTAAGGAATGAATGTTGGAACAAATCCTTAAAAGATTAAAGCCACTCAAGTTACATTTTATGAAAATTTCAAAGCGACGGTAAATGTTGCTGAAATATATACTGAAAATGGGTTAATTAAATCCATTACAAAAATCTATGCTATAAAAGAAAATTAAAATATTTATCTGTATGACTAACCAAAAGCTGGAAGCCAGATGCTCGAGGCTAGCCTCACCCAACTTTGCAGGGAGAAATGGTCTGAGGTAAGGAACGGACATAGGCTAGTCAGCGTACGCCTAAGTTAAATTATTAAAAAAAATATATAATTATAAGCACACCAATGCGATTTTCGTCATCAATTGTGAAATAGTTGGTGTGATTCCCTAGAATTTTTAGTAATATCTGTAATATATTATCTGAAAAACCCATACAGTTATTTCAGTGCTTCAAGAGGGGGAAGGTGAAGTTAGGAACAAAGCCGCGGAACTAGGGGATCTGGACGAAAGAGATCAAGTGGGAGATTAAGGGTGAAGAGTGGGGAAGAGGGGTAAGGGTGGAAAGAAAGGGGGGCGGAGACCCGGGTGCCGCTGGGTATCTCTTCTTTATATATATTAATGAAATGTCGGTCTATTCGAAGTTCGAGGGGAGAGGGAAAGGGATGGAACTATGGGTGAAGGACCAGACGGGAAATGGTGGGGAGATGAGGGGAAAAATTGGGGGACTTGATAGGGAAAATGGGAAGATAACGGGAGGAGGAGGGGAAGGAGAGAGGGGGGGGGAGAGGGCCGGGAATAGAGGGAAAATTGGTAAAATCGAGTAGGGAGACGGAACATGGGGGAAGAGGGGAAATGAGGGGGAGAAGGTAAAATAAGAGGGGTGGAATGGTGGAGGTTCAAGAGAGAGAGACACTGTCCCTGGTACCATTGGGTTCCCTTCAAAATAGAATTCTTAGCAACGGATTTAAAATGAGACAAATTTAGATTGAAAAAGAATATATAGACAAGCATTAGATCAACAATAGAACCGTTAACGAGAGGAACAATCGGGTCAGAAGCAACGATGAAGCAAAATTCTCAATACGTTTTATCAAATCCGAATAGGTACACGAGTGAAAGTGATTTGGGTGTTGTGTAGATTGCCTAATAAGGGCTACGAATCTTATTGCAGTGTTCTTTTGTTATAATGTTCTGCATCACCACGCGGAATGAACAAATATTCCGGGTTGATTAGTAGACGCAGAACGCTGCATGGACGAATCCTCAGCGTTGACTGGGCGACGCAGCCCGGGGAAAGATTAGTTGCGGGAATGCTGAAAGATTGTGCCAATCACTTGCGTCAGAGGCGACATCAAGCCAGGTGCAGTGGATGACGCACAGGATCAAGTATCACACGACTCTGATTACCGAAACAGGCCGCGCGAGCCTGGAAAATAAAATAAGGAGGCGTTGGAGTTGCTACTTCTTCCATTAAGCCCCACCGTATGTACTTTGTACTCCAACACCCAACGTGAAAATAAAAAGGGCAGATAAATTAGCTGAAAGGTTCTCGGTAGTTTCTGATGAAGTGTACCAACGCTAAGATACTCGGTCTTCACGTATATGGTCTCAGAAGTGGACTAATTCCTTCAATTTTCAAGATGGATGTCTCTGATATTAAATCTCTAAGATTTTAGCCTGTTCGAGGAATTATAAATATAAAGATATCTTGAGCAGACCACACACTAGAAGATGAAGGGACGACGACGTTTCGGTCCGTTCTGGACCATAGACCATTCTACAGATTGAGAATGGTCCAGGACGGACCGAAACGTCGTGCCTTCACCTTCTAGTGTGTGGTCTGGTCAACATACTTTAGCCACGTTATTGTGACTCATCGCCTGTATAAAGATATCTGTACTTAAGATATTTCTGCCTCAAGCCTTAAAGGCAAAGCCTTTATCAAACACCGTTGAAGAATTTCTTTACTTGTCCCAAGAAAGCTATGTTCATATCTTAAGAAAGTTATGTTAATTTGTCAAGGAAATTATGATTATATATTAAAAATATTTTGTTCATGTATTAAAAGCATTATGTTCATATGTTATAAACGTTGGTTCATTTGAAAGTTATGCTCATGAGTCAAGAAAGTTTTGTATATATTGGAAGATTGGCCCCTATACACAAGAGCAAATGTACAAACATGTCTGACGACCAAAGCCCCATTATCGTTCATGCTGTCCACAGAGACAAACATTCATACGGTATATCTGGCTACGGATACCCAGTCGATTTTCTCTTTACCTGTATATTACTTATTAAGGTTGAAGAGATCCCAAAGTTCTGACAGCGAGGTAGGAAAACACTAAGATTGGCGTACACTTTATCAGTGGATAGCGTTTTTCCTGCCAGGGCTTTATCATATCTAACATAGATTTTATTTGATATATACGCCAATGAGAGATTATGTCACAATTAATTTGTGTATGTGTGTGTGTGTGTGTGTGTGTTAGCTGGGTAAGAGTTGCTGTGAGGAATTGTTCTTGATTCTATTAATTGGTGTTATAGTTCCTGATGGGTGCCAGATCCTATACACTGTTTCCCAAAGCTGTTTTCTACATTGATGATGATTTTTGTGTGTTGTTTCTGGTTCTTGTTTGTTGCTAGTATTGCTGGCCGGCTTCTGAAATATACGAGGTGTTGCGCCTCTGTGTCTGTTATCAAAACTGCTACGAGGTACTCTGTAAATATCTGTCTGATGATCACTTTGTTGTTCTACTTGTGACAAAGGTATTGCTTGCACACATATATATTGATTTTATTGCAGGTGTTGATGTTAATGATCATTGCTCGATTTATGCATTCCCTAATTGAATGAATATGGTATTTTAGGTTTAAAAGGGAGTCAGTTATGTATTGTGAATCGTTTTCATGGATACAGAGACATACACAGTCTTGTTTGCAACCATCCGAATTGCGCAGCAGTTTTATTACTTTTTCTTTTGCTAGTTTGGAGGCAGATTAAGGAACATTAGCCAGTGGAGAAAGCACTAAGGAAGAGTGATTTATCTCAGTAATCTAATCTCATCATTATGCTGTTTCCTGGGATCACCACGTAGTGTTCACAAGCATGAACATCAAGACTGTCAAAAGCTGAACAACATTACAAACACACGCTACATCCTCGAGTCAGACGGTGTGTGATAATGTTATGTTTCTGATGGTCGTGGTGTTAAAGTTTGAGAGCACACTTATTGCTCCGATCTTATCTTGAGTTTATCTTGAGATGATTTCGGGGCTTTAGTGTCCCCGCGGCCCGGTCCTCGACCAGGCCTCCACCCCCAGGAAGCAGCCCGTGACAGCTGACTTACACCCAGGTACCTATTTTACTGCTAGGTAACAGGGACATAGGGTGAAAGAAACTCTGCCCATAGTTTCTTGCCGGCGCCCGGGATCGAACCCGGGCTGGATCCAACCCGAACACAGGATCACAAGTCCAGCGTGCTGTCTGCTCGGCCGACCGGCTCCCAAATGAAACCGGCTCCCGATGAAACAACATAGCCCACATAACAACATATAATGAGTTAATGAGCCAAGTCTACAGTCACCAAGACAAGTGATGATCCTGACAGTTGGATACCAAAATATTGGCATGATTCAGTAGCCGTTCATGAGTTCATGAGTTCACTGTTCATGAGATCAAGTAATTCTCTCATGGTACCAGCACTAGATCATGTCTCCTACAAAGATGAGGGGGGAAGTGGAATGATCAGGAGAAAGCGTCAAACTATTACGACTATATAGCACATAGAAGGGATCAGGATAAGGGATGAGACGAGGGGGGATGGAATGGTGCCCAACCAATTGGACGATCGGGGATTGAACGTCGACCTGCCTGAAACACATACAGTCACATACGGTGACAATACACTATGTTTGAACTGAGGTTCACAATGAAAATTCTTTACCATTATTCTGGGATTATTGAAATATCTGTAATGGAAACTTTATCGTAGATGTACATTTGCATCGCTACTTGTAATTCCTTCACATGTATCTACAACTGTATACTCGCCTGTAACTACACCCGTATTTACAGATGTACCTACACCTGTATTTACAGATGTACCTACACCTGTATCTACCGATGTATCTACATATAAATCTACCGATGTATCTACATATAAATCTACAGCTGTATCTTTGCCTGTATCTACAACTGTATCTACCGATGTATCTACAGAGGCATCTACAGATGTATCTACACCTGTATTTACAGATGCCTCTCTACCTGAATCTACAGATGTATCTACACTTACATCTACAAATGTATCTACAAATATATCTACAGATACATTAACAGCTGTATCTTCAGATATATCAACAGTTGTATCTATAGATATATCAACAGTTGTATCTATAGATATATCAACAGCTATATCCACACCCATTATTTACATCTGTATTAATACTCTTGGTCTTGTTCCTACAAGAGTTTTACTTTGACTTGTAGTTGGGACTTTGTTGGTGCTCGTAGATTTTCCTGGAATTTTGGAATTTGTGCCTTGGACCGGTAATTGTGTCCTGGGCCGGATATGGGGAAGCTTTCTAATGGGAATTATGTCCTCGGCCGGATATTCGGAAGCTTTGGAAGCTTTCAAATGGGAATTATGTCCTTGACCGGACTGGTATCAAGCCCTTCTTCTAATTCCTACACTTGTAAAGTCTGAACAAATGATTTTGTTTTTTAAGTCGAGTTTGAGCAAGTAATTAACAGACTTATTTTAATTGGTTAACCTTCTCCACACTCTCTCTCTCAGCTGCCTTAGTGGGGGACGGTCTTAATGGTGGTGGTAGTGGTGGTAATGGTGGTGGCGGTGGTGGTGGTGACCACCACCACCCTCATGATCAAAGCGAGGAGAGTAACGCCGGCGAGAGAAGCAGGTGACGAAAGTGACCTCGCATGATGAGAATGAGTGACCTCTCATAATAACAATGAGTGACCATTATCACAAGGGTCATGAAAGTGACCGTTCATGATGACGCAAACAACAAATCAAAACAATAAACAGAAAAGCACAACAATAAATAAAGATAAACACTAATATAATAAAATAATGAATAAAGAATATTATGAGTATCAAATAAAACAATTGGCAATACACCAAAATTATAAGCAATATGATAAAACAATGATAAATAAAGCAGAATAATTACCTCAAAGGAAATATATCGCAATAAAGGTGACAGAGGTGGCAATCAATAAAGTGGGGACAGTATAATCCCAACGAAATCCCAGAGATATGGGCCATTACGTACTTCCTGGTGCTTTCACCCCAGGGATTTACGGGTTTACCAACTGTGGTAATGTCAGTGGAGATGTTTGGCACTGTTTTGACCTGCTTTGTTGTTGTGGCTGGTGTTGTTGGGGCTGGTGTTGATGTGGTTGTTGTGGTTGGTGGTGTTGTGGTTGTTGTTGTTGTTCTCCGCTTCCCCCCCCCCCTTGTTATCTCCTCCCCCCCCCCCATCTGTGCTCAGCCACTCTTCCGTTTCATAAAATATAATATTAGGGATCAATGAATCTACTGTAAGAGTCTTACCATTCTTCCCTCCACTCATCCTCCCCCTCCCATCCCTCTTCCCCCCTCTTTCCTCCTTCCCCTATCCCGCCTCTCCACCTACCCCCTTTCCTCATCGTCCTCCCACGCTTAACTCCTCTTTCCTTTCTTAAAATTCAATATTAGGGAGCAATGAAAATCCTGTATGGGACTCAACGAAACAATTTTTTTTTATTATTAATACATTAGGTACATTTTTCTGTGTGATGATGAAAAAATCTTCGGGCATCACACCCAATATTTCACACTTATTGAATTGAATAAGTGAATTGAATCCCTAACAATCGGTTTGGAGGAGAGGGTGTGAATAATTACTAATATTTCTTAAATCATTTACCTTAAGCCATTAAGCTAATCTCGACCAACCTATATCCGTTCAGTTTCCCAGACGACTTTTCATACAAATTTAGGTAAGAATAACCCCAAGCATCTGGGGCCAGATTTACGAAGCACTTCCGCAAGCACTTACGAACGTGTACATCTTTCCTCAATCTTTGACGGCTTTGGTTAAATTTATTAAACAGCTTACAAGCATGAAAACTTCCCATTCAACTGTTGTTATTGTTATAAACAGCCTCCAGGTGCTTCGGAACTCATTAACTGTTTAATAATTGGAAACAAAGCCGCCAAAGATTGAGAAAAGATGTAAAGGTTCGTAAGTGCTTGCGTAAGTGCTTTCGTGAATCTGGCCCCTGGCCTCCAAGTTTGGACGGACATTCTGTCATATATATACATTTGTCTCTTTCATACAGGGTGATTCTTCTTCTTCTTGTAGGGATGTTATTACTGTAAGAACACGAATGGATGCGACTGAGAAGAAAGGTCTGGTGAGTTTGGGGAGATCACCAACCAGTCAGGCAAACTTTGGCAAATCTTCCTCGAAATTTCAGCCATTTTAGTATGATATTTTCATATTCTATAATAATTTGTATTATATCTTGTATTACGTAAATACCATTAGTGTTTTACAGAATTTATAGAACATGACCAACTTCTAGTCCTCACATGATTGGCTAATAAAACAATCTGTTTTTCAATAAATTTGTCAACTGCTATAACTTTACAACCTTATTAATATAATCAACATACATGTGAAGGAAAAAGACGAATTGCTACAGATATTTGTACAGAAAATTGCTTTCCTAGCTTGCAACAAAAGAAATTAACATTATCCACGTATATAATAAAAGTAATAATAATATTTCATTAATAATAACAACAATGACATTTATATTATTAATACACATAATAATTATTATTTAAATTATAATTGTATATTGATAACGATTATAATAAACATATATAATAATAATAATAATAATAATAAATTTAAAAAATAATTATATAAATTAAAGAGACATATATTATAATAATATATATGTGTGAGAAAGGTGTCATTTAATAGGAACATATCAACGAGACACACACAAAAGAAATAATAGAGTTAATGTGTATATGAAAAAAATGGTTTGGAGTAAGGTGTACCATATTTAGGCCTAAATTTTCAAAAGACACACATCTTAAATTGATATTTATACTCGTAAACTTTTTTGTTTGTATATTTATATATATATATATATATATATATATATATATATATATATATATATATATATATATATATATATATATATATATATACATATATATATATTTATATATATATATATATATATATATATATATATATATATATATATATATATATATATATATATATATATATATATATATATATATATATATATGTCGTACCTAATAGCCAGAACGCACTTCTCAGCCTACTATTTAAGGCCCGATTTGCCTAATAAGCCAAGTTTTCATGAATTAATGTTTTTTCGTCTACCTAACCTACCTAACCTAACCTAACCTAGCTTTTTTTGGCTACCTAACCTAACCTTACCTATAAATATAGGTTAGGTTAGGTTAGGTAGGGTTGGTTAGGTTCGGTCATATATCTACGTTAATTTTAACTCCAATAAAAAAAAATTGACCTCATACATAGAGAAAAGGGTTGCTTTATCATTTCATAAGAAAAAAATTATAGTAAATATATTAATTCAGGAAAACTTGGCTTATTAGGCAAATCGGGCCTTGAATAGTAGGCTGAGAAGTGAGTTCTGGCTACTAGGTACGACATATATATATATATATATATATATAACAAGCGAATCTTCGAAATCTACACTGAAATATAGAACACCGTGGAATGACGATCACTTTGGAATGCAGACCACATTAGAATGCAGACCGTTTTGGAATGCAGATCACTTTAGAATGAAGACCACTTTGGAATACACACCACGTTGGAAGGTAAACCACTTTGGAATGAAGACCACCTTGGAATGCACACCACTTTGGAATGTAGAACGCTTTGGAAATATACATTATAACATACAATAAGCCCCATATTAGTGCCACGCAGTACACACACATTGTACCCCATGGTGGACTAGTCCATACAACAATTTAATAATTTGTTTTGGCACAATTATCATATTTTATTAATATTTATTCAGTAATAAAACAACTCTAGATCACACGACTTAGCCAAAGAAATAATACCAGAGGTGTTATGATAATTGTTCCTATTCTTTGGACAAAACAATCATTTTTAAGCACAGGTTGTGTGATCATTGTTGACCACAGGGCGCGTAGCCACTCTTGAGCACTAGTCATATTGATTTCATATTAAATAAAAAGCCGTCTGAATTGCATGTTCTCAGAGGGTCCAGGAATTGGTCTCTGATTAGTTTGAAAACGTGAAAAAAAGAACTTCACAAGATACCTCGAGACTGACCCTATTCGACAGCCAGTCTGGTCTACGCATCCTGTCACCTCTAGCGCCTGTCACCGAAGAACCTGTCTTTGACCAGTCTGTCGATGGTGACGACGTTGCCTCGGTCGTCCTTCCTGATGCCCCCGCGTCGCTCCAGGATTTCGATGATGTAGTAGCCAATGATGCCGAAGACGAGGGAGACGACGACGTTGGTGATCTTGACGTCCATGCAGTAGGTAGTGCTGCCCACGTAGGAGAAGATGTAGCCGAGGGACTCCCACAGGCGATAGTTACTGAAGGCCGCCTCTGACTCTCCGGGGAAGATGACACCGTAGAAGGCTGTAGACGGGGAGATATGGGTAAATATGATCCATCAAGTGATGTGGGCCTTGCAAACACACAACGTAACGTGCTCTGTTGTTACAACTTGTTACAGAGTTGTTACATCTTATTATAAAGTTTTGCTGCGTTAGAAAGTTGCTGCAACTTGTTAGATAGTTGTTATAACTTGTAAGAAGGTGTAATAACTTGTTCGAACGTTTGTATCAACGTTCGAACAAGTTATTTTGTCATGTGTTTGTTGCTCCGTCGTGAGTTTCGCGGGTGTCTATTCACCTACTCATGCCTGCACGATATCGAACTGTTAGCTCTTGGGCCCCGCCTTTCCAACCATCGAGGGCAGGTATATTGTACCTACCCTAATTGTGCTTGCACGGGTTGATCTTCGGCTCTTTGTACGCTTGAGAGGAGATCAATGCAGGAAGTTAAAGTGTGGTGATAAATGAGTGTGTGTGTTGGCTGTCAGGAGGAATTTCATCAACCGGTTCCTGTGTCAACGACCTCGTCGGAAAGGTGCTGATGAAAATGGAGAAAATCCGCCGTGATCTCGTGATCAAGCACCTACCCGCCAAACACACACCGAAACTACGACGTTGGTACAACGTTCGAACAAGTTTTAACACCACCTAACCAGTTATAACAACCAATATAGCAAGTTGTAACAACGTTCTAATACGTCATAAACACGTTAAGCCAAGATGTAACAACTTTATTACAAGTTGTAACAAGCGGAAAATAGAGACAGTTTCGGTTTGTGTTTCTAGGGTAGTCCCTCTTGGTAAAGCGTTCTGATTTCTCACTAAAGTTCGCTAATTCTAATAAAAAGAGTCCAGGCCCTTCCTCTTTCCACCTCGCTCGCCTCACAGTAAAGCAGCCCGCCCTTTCGATTAATATCATACCCCCTCTACCCAAACCACTCTGACCTTACACAAAGAAATCACAATAGCGTGATGCATCAAATTAACAAATCCACAAGGGCCGTGACGAGGGTTCGAACCTGCGTAAGAGAGGATCCAAGACGTCTGGGATCCTCTAGGACGTAGGTTCGAACCCTCGTCACGGTCCTTGTTTATTTGTGCACTCTGACCTTGTTGGTAAACCCCCGTAACCTGTCAATAAACTTCGTAACTATTCATTTTAATCAACTTGAGACTAGCAGTTGATGGATTACTATGATAACAGTGACAGCAGCTAAGGTTTTTTCGGACTTTATATGATCAGCAACGTTGTCATTCGTACATTTCCATGAATGACAGTTGAGCGTTGACACTTGAGAACTGGCAAACTGGGAAAAAGGTACCCGAGCAATGGGGCCTCCACAAGCATGTACAAGTGCAAAAAGCTAAGGAAAGAAATTGAAAAATAAGACTCTTACGAGAACAAAACAGGCAAGCCAGCAGGAATCCAATAGTGGAACCCATAGTTTCCCCACTGGCCCAACTTCCTGGACAACCAGAAGTGGCAGCCACAACATAAGACGCTCAGCTATCAACATTTAGCAGTTCCCGTGAAGAACTTACATAAGACATTCGCCCGACGCATCGCGAGCACTTTGGTCTGGGTTTATATCCTGGCTGGGGAGGATTAATCGGGCACCAATCTTAACTGTAGCCTCTCTTCACTCAGCAGTGAATGGGTACCTGGTTTTTAAACGATTTGGCAGGTCGTATTTCAGGGAAAATTAGGATTAAGGACCTTTCCGAAACGCTATGCGTGCTAGTGGCTGTACAAGAATGTAAGAACTCTTGTATACATAAATAAAAAATAAATAAATAAAATAAAACATCCCCATGCTAGCTGAGCCAATATCATCCCTCTACGTATTATGACTGTAACTTAACAGTAAATCATGTTTATACATAATGAAACGTTAATAACTATCATATTAACTAGCTTAGATTTTACCTTTCGCCTTCCAGTGAGATTGAAGAATTAAGGACCACCACTGTAATTACCAGTGAACTTAGGCCAAAAGAAAGAGAGAGAGAGAGAGAGAGAGAGAGAGAGAGAGAGAGAGAGAGAGAGAGAGAGAGAGAGAGAGAGAGAGAGAGAGAGAGAGAGAGAGAGAGAGAGAGAGAGACAGCATAGTATAAACAATGGCACAGAGTAACTTCCAGGTGAATAATTTGCAAGCTACAATTAATTAGTTACTTTGCTGTTGCAACAGTGTCACAAACAGACAGACAAGAGACAAACAACACAAGAGGCCAGAGGCCCGTATGAAGGAATTTCACCTAAGAAAACATACATAACTGCCATATATGTATGACACAGGAGGACGTAAGCATATATACATTTAAACGCAAACCGAACACAAATATGTAAGAGATGCGCGTTGACGCCACCAGGTGCTCAAAGCAACGATGTAAACATGAGCTGGACAATTGTATCTTAGCACAGACATGACAGGTGTATCCTGACACAAACATGACAGGTGTACACTGGCTCGGGACACGACACAAGCCGGACTCAGCACACTCCACACCTGTCCTAGAGTCTGCCGCAGGAGTGTCCCTTCTTCAGGAGCCAGCACTCAAGGACCAGGTAGCCCGCCATGCCTGCCGCCAGGAAGGCCAGACTGAAGTAGAGCTTCGTCGCCACACAGAAGGAGGTGGTGACGATGTATCCGAGGATGAACCCAGAGCTCTCCCATAGGCGGTAGTTGCTGAAGGCGGCCTCAGCGTTCTCAGGGAACAGGCACCCGTAGAAAGCTAGGGAGGGGACGGGTTGTGGGGAGTGGGGTGACAAAGGTGTCATTATCATCATCATGTTCACCAGTTTCACTGTCACCAACTTGTTCACCATACATTTCACCACCAGAACTACCATCACTGTCACCACCAGTGTAACCTCAGCATCAGCTGTCCCCACAGTTTAACCACCTCAGCTTAACTGTGATCCGCCTTTCCACAATCACAGCTTAACTGTGATCCATCTTGCCACAACATCAGCTTTGCTGATCCACCTTACCCCAACTACAGTTTAATTGTATTCCACCTTGTTACAATCACAGCTTAACTGTGATCAACATTGACTCATCCTTATAATAAGCTGCATCCAATCAAAGAAGCTGTCACTTAATCAAGTCTACTTCAAGCAAATTTGATTGTTGATATATTTACTCAAACCTACTGTTGATCTTCCACAATCCACCGTTGATCTAGTACAACCTACTGTTGATCTGTCTACTGGAACCAACCATTTCTCAGCCACAACTACGAGTTGATCTACCACAACCTAACATTTATCTACCACAGCCTACTGATGATACAACAACCAGCCGTTGAAACTACGCCCCCTACTGTTAATTTAACACGACTTGACCTACCGTTTATCTGTTTACCACAACTTACCTTTGACCTACCGTTGATCTACAACAACCTACAGTTGATCTACCACAATCTACCGTTGATGTGCATACCACCTAGCGTTAATCTGCTACAATCTACCGTTAATCTGCTACAACCTACCGTTAATCTGCTACAACCTACCGTTGATGTGCATACCACCTACCGTTAATCTGCTACAATCTACCGTTAATCTGCTACAACCTACCGTTGATCTGAGTCTGCCAGACGGCGTCGGACACTCCCCAGAGGCCCGCCATGACGAAGAAAAGGACCACGTCATCTGGATGGGGCATCCAGCTACGGAGGGCAATGACGATGCCCAGGTTGATGATGGCGCCCATGGTGAAGATGGGCACGCGCCCCACCATCTTCACCAGCGGGCTGAAGGTGATGGAGCAGATTGCGTCGCACACCCCGTAGCAGATCATAACGTAGCCGACCATATGGACCCCCATACCGCACGACACATACGCCTGCAACATTGAAATGCACCGCTTGATCAGGCAAGTTGCACAAAGATAATATGGTTTCACAATATTGATTTAGAATCGAATACTAGACAAGTAGAAATTATTCCGCGCTGATCAAGCCTATTCACCCCTGTCCACACAGCTGGCTCGTATGTTTTGTTTATGGTAGAAGCCGAGGGCATACAAAAACAGCTGTCAGATGGAGGAAGGAAGGTACTTACAGCAGTGTAATCAGCTCCTAGGAAGGCCTGCTCGACACCCGACCACATGGTGAGGGGGATGATCAGCAGCTGGTACGGGTGGCGCATATGGTTGAAGGTCGCCACCAGCAACTCCCATCCACTCTTTCCCGAGGACGACCCAACCCTCTCCTCTTCGCCGTACCTGAAGGAGAGCCACCGTCAGGTTACCGCAGGTTACAGGAACGTCGTTATACAGGCGTCTCACGAGCCCCTTAATAACTGCGTCAGGTCTTGGGGTTTGGTGCTCGTTTAACGATAACTTTAGTGGGTGTTGATTAGATTTTGGCGCATATTTGGGTGACAGTAAGAAGATAATCTTGTGTGAGACACATTCAGATTTGCTCTAAGTGTCTTGATGGATGGACAATCTCGATATTTTTAAGTCCGATCCTAAAATCTGATTTATTAGTGCTGTATTTATTGAGTTTCGTTCATATTAATTGTAGTGTGGAGTTGGAATTGAGTTGTATGTACCATGCAGAGCCTGAACAGAGTTGATCTCTCTCTCTCTCTCTCTCTCTCTCTCTCTCTCTCTCTCTCTCTCTCTCTCTCTCTCTCTCTCTCTCTCTCTCTCTCTCTCTTTTCTTTCCTCCGTTATCATTCCTCTACTTGCCCCATTTTCCTTGCACTACCTGGTGAGGGGATCGACGAGGAAGGCAATGATGACGGAGGAGATGATGGCGCACACGAGGTATATTGAGGCCATGATGTAAATCTTGGAGTCGGGGGGCTTGGCCAGGTTGGTAAGGTTGGAATGGTGTGAGTCGTGGGTGTGGGGACAGAAGTTGACCCCACACATAAGCAGTGCTGCTTCATCCGGGTCCTCCTCGGCTTCTACGCCCTGGGACAGCACTGAGTGGGAAAAAGTGGTGGGAATGAAAAAGAGTAAATTACATGTAGGCAGAAAAGGATATACAATTATCCTATGCCATTACACACATCATGGAATATTATTAGGCAGAATAGTCTGTCAAAAGGAGCACATGCTGCATTATTAATAAGCTAACTTAAAGGCACTTATAATATTCATAGAGATATGAGGGACGGAGAGACCTACCTGACGAGGAGATGAGGTTGCCCCACACCTGCGTCGATTGGAAGAAGAGGAAGAAAATGCCGAAGAAGCGGACGATGACCACTTCGGCACTCTCCCCGACAATTTCTGCGTACTTGCTGCCCACCTGAGGGAAGACAACAGGGCTAGCATGTATGGTAAGTCATCGTCCTTCTGCACACATGAAGAAGAACGAGGATTTGCCACCGTCCAACACATATGTACTTCGTTTATCTATCCAGAAATATATCCATGATTAAAGTGGCCGAGAAAGACCAAGTAAGACGTAAAGTGCTTAAAATAAAAAAGAATCATGAATAGAGGTGGATAGGATGAATTTGGGGGCGAAGGAGATGGGAATTAAGGCCCACCTGTGTCAGGTAAGTACACTTTGCGGACCACATGGGCGCCGCCCCCAGACCCAGGATGATGGAGGTGGGCACCAGCGTCCACACCCTCGGATAGAACTGTGCGGCGATGTAGGTGGAGTAGCAGAGCATAGAGAAGCAGAGCGTCCACTTGGCCTTCAGCATCTTGATCATCCAGGTGGGGAGGAAGGCGCAGGACACCACCAGGGCAGCGTATAGCGTCGACAACGCCGCCGTTCCATCCACTCTGAAGCGCAGACGAAGGGAGAAACGCCATCATGTTATTGAGGGTGTTACCTGCTTTGCAACTAAGAGCAATATGGAATGATGAATTTAATGTACTTGTTAATAGGGTACAGTAGGGTTAGTAATTAAGGACTATTTGAATTAATTATTTACAAAATGCTGGTAAGCTTCCACTGTTGTTCGTCAATGTTAGAAGGCATATGCTATATTAGCTGACTCCCAACCTTCCAATTCAACTGACTTACCACATCAATGACAGGTGCGTATGTAGGTGAGTATGATAACTGGATGCTGATGACAGGTGTGTATGCAGGTGAGTATAACTGAGCTTATGACAGGTGTGTATGTAGGCGAGTATAATAACTGGGCCCTGAAGACAGGTGTGGATGTAGGTGAGTATGATAACTGGACCCCTGATTACAGGTGTGTATGTTGGCGAGTCTAATAACTATGAAGGAAATATAAACTGAAAATGGCTTGAGCGCTTTCGAGTAAATTTTAACTCACCTTCAGCAGTGTTTATAAGTAAAGACAAACATGTATGCCGAAATAATAATGTATTATCATTCGCTATGCGTGTTAGTGACTTTGCAAGAATGTCAAAACACCAATATTATGTATTCTCACAAACCCATTGAACCTTCTTGTAAATAAATAAATAATAAATAAATAAATCATGTATCTCGCCTCATGTATGGATATGTATCTTTCTCTGCGAGCAACAGGGTGTCCGGGCACGACATACATACACATGAATTTGCATTAAGGATGAAAATGATAATATCATGAATGTGACGTTCCATTCACAGGCGTCATATCATCAGCTCCTTCAGAAGACTTCAGTGAAGTCACCTGTTAATTGAGGATGGCCATTAAATGCCACTTTTGACAATGGGGTGCCAACTGTGATTATGGAGTGCCACCTGTGGCCATGGAGTGCCACCTGTGACCATGGAGTGCCACCTGTGGCCATGGAGTGCCACCTGTGACCATGGAGTGCCACCTTTGACCATGGAGTGCCACCTGCGGTCTGGCAAGGTACACTCACTTGTTGATGGAGGACTGGAGGTTGGCCATGGAGTTGAAGCTGGTGAAGAGGAACATGAAGGCGATGGAGATGATGACGACGTTCTTCAGGATGCGGACCTTTTCCATGTTCTCTTCCTCCGTTAGCTCCTTCTTCCTCACCACCAGCACCGTCGCCGCCGCGGCCTGTGTCGACGAAGGCGAGGCCACGGCTTCTGTAGCCTTGACGACACTAACTGAGGAAAGAAGTCGAGGTTAAACTGTGTCACATTCTTGTTAAAGTCACTTTGGGTCACATAATGATAAGGTTACATTGGGTCACGTAAATATGAGAACCAGACGAGTTGTGTTAAGGTTTAGATGAGCAAACAATAACAACGAGAATGCGGGGAGGGGAAAAAACAGGTGGGCCGGCCCGGTCATGGCTATTCCCAGACATAACCAAACAGGCAAAAAAAGGGCTTGTCCGTATCTAGATAGAGAAAGGGAGACTCTGAAGGTCAACGCAAAATAAAGATTTGCGCTGTAAATAGACAAAACGTATTGGATCTAGAGGTTATGTTAAATGTTCACTTGATAAGGCAGATAAAACAAGCAGACCGATCGATAAATGTTTATACAGATGTGTGACTCTTTCTGTCTTTATGTCTGCCTGTCTGTTTCTCTCTCTGTCTCACTTTGCTCTTATATTACTTCACTAATCTCATGTGCTTTAACATACGTATTGACACACATATGAATACGATTATATATGTATAATCAGCATCGTTCTCAGACGGAAAAACTACCTATAAACCAAAACGTCTAGTGCTGTCTGAGCGCCAACACATCTCGTGCTGTCTGAGCGCCAACACATCTCGTGCTGTCTGAGCGCCAACACATCTCGTGCTGTCTGAGCGCCAACACATCTCGTGCTGTCTGAGCGCCAACACATCTCGTGCTGTCTGAGCGCCAACACATCTCGTGCTGTCTGAGCGCCAACACATCTCGTGCTGTCTGAGCTCCAACACATCTTTGCAGTCCCTGCCTCTTCCCAACACTTTCTCTCGCCAGCTAAAGTGTGTGTGTTGACGCAACACAAGATTGAAAAGCCCGTAGGCCGCTCCACCAACATCCCAATGATGGTTAACCTGTGTTGCATGCAATCCTGTGATACATGCACTCTTGTACTTGCCAGTTCGGTTCGGGAACTTTTCCTTTCATCTGTTGCCTTTGCAGACGAGGAGTCACAATAACGTGGCAGAAATATGTTGACCAAACCACACACTAGAAAGTGAAGGAACGACGACGTTTCGGTCCGTCCTGGACCATTCTCAAGTCGATTGTGACCATTCGACCATTCTCACAATCGACTCGAGAATGATCCAGGACGGACCGAAACGTCGTCGTCCCTTCACTTTCTAGTGTGTGGTTTGGTCAACATCTGTTGCCTTTGTTCACCTAGCAGAAAAATAGTTACTCGGGATTTAGGTAATTGCTGTGGATTGTATACTGGAAAACGACAGAGGTTGGTGTAGAGGGAATTCGAGAAGAGTAATTGAAGACTTCCTGCACCCGACAACAGGAATTATATCCACACCCATTTATTATATCCACACCCATTTATTATATCCAGACCCATTTATTATATCCACACCCATTTAAATATAGATTATCACAGCTCTTGCTTTCACATACTCAGAATGCCAGGTTACTGAAATTCACATATACATATACAGAATAAAGAATTTGTCTTGTGATATGCATAGAAAATTAAGGTGTTGTGCGTGTGTATGTGTATAATGAAAACTTGCTGTTCTTGTGAAGTTATTTTTGTAGATAGAATATGTGGCTGTTGTCTTTAATATGCGTTAGTTGGTTGGTGGACTTTTAGCGTGCACTGTGCTAAATTGTGTTTAGCGTGCACTGTGATACGTTGTGTTTAACGTGCACTGTGATACGTTATGTTTAGCGTGCATTGTCTTACATTGTATTTAGCGTGCACTGTGATACGTTGTGTTTAGCGTTAACTGTGATACATTGTGTTTAGCGTGCACTGTGATACGTTGTGTTTAGCGTGCACTGTGATACGTTGTGTTTAGCGTGCACTGTGATACGTTGTGTTTAGCGTGCACTGTGATACGTTGTGTTTAGCGTGCACTGTGATACGTTGTATTTAGCGTGCACTGTGATACGTTGTATTCAGCGTGCACTGTGATACGTTGTATTCAGCGTGCACTGTGATACGTTGTATTCAGCGTGCACTGTGATGCGCTGTATTTAGGGTGCATCGCACTAGAGCATCGGTGGAATTTGGCCTTCCCCGTCCTCACGTCTCGCGGACCCTCGCACGCAAACACAAGTGCGCCTTACCCTCGATTTATCGTACAAATTTACAGAAACTATTGCGCTGCCCGACTGTATTATATAATTAATTATCCATATTTTTCCACGTGCAATAGTTGTATCTGAATATATTTTTCCTGTCTCTTTTTTTAAATCTTTTAACTAAAACTGAGGTTCATTAAGACACAGTCTGATGCTACAAATGAAACTGCGAGTTATGAGCTCTTACCTTGCATCAGCTCATCCGAAACCTGAGCTTTGGAATGTTTATATGTTGAGCTTATTCGTAGTTACATTAGGAATAAACTTTGTTACAAAGTTACAATGATGCTAGCTACTGGATGAAGCTTGAACCAAATGTGTGCCCGAGGCGTCATATATTCGGATGACTTGATTTTACGATTTGAGAGAACATGTTCCAATCGCGAATAAATAAATGGTAGCTGATTGTGCGATTTTTTTTTGTTTTTAAGAATAGTAAAGCCAGCAAGAGATTGGTAATGACTGAACGTCTTTTGTTGTGGTTGCCAGCTTCTGTTTGACTACGAAGTTGGGATTGTTTGGGAACCTTGAAAGCATTGGCCTCATATATAATAGTAAGACATTCAACATTCCTGTAGTGTTGAAGGCTCTGATGTACTGGCCAGTCCAACCAGAATGGGTCATGAGTAGAGACGAGTCTTCTCGCACGGTTTTCTACGTTTTCCAGAATTCGGATATATGGCGAGGGGGGAATGGAGTACAGGAGAGTGATGCATACTTTAAACTGGGAGCAAACCTGTGTTTCATATAAGATTTAGCAAACTTTACCTTTTATTTGTCCTCTAGGGCTTAATTTTAGCTTTAGTTTCCCAAGCCGGGAATCCTGATGTGTGAGGGTTTACTCCAGATTAGCCTGCTCAGAGATTAGATAGAACAGATTTCTTAGCCTGTTCAGAGATTACGGAGTGCTTCTACAAGTGCCTTCCTGATGCCCTCTCCTGAGCAAAGTGTTATCGCTCGTGATCACGCCAGCGGCTGTCACCTGTACGTCCCTCGTTATTGCAGCTGAAACAGTGCCATGTTACCAGGCGATTTGATAGATGAGCACCTCGTTGAGAGCGTTGGTGACTTTTGCAGGTGTTGGTGATGTAGCACCTGCCTCTCTTGTTGACAACGTGGCTGTGTTGGTGCTGGTGAGGAAAGCCCGGCCACGTTCAGTCATAATAGCATTTCTGTCTAGATTGTTGGGTTGGCTTTGGTAAATGAGCAGTAGATACTTCTTGGTTTACAGTTGGTGTAGACAATCATCGCGAGTTGGACAGAGTAGTGGGGCCCAGTGTATATTGAAATAAAACTCTCAACACTGTGTATTACTTTTGATTGTGTATTAGCAGGTGTTAGTTTCTCTCTCTCTCTCTCTCTCTCTCTCTCTCTCTCTCTCTCTCTCTCTCTCTCTCTCTCTCTCTCTCTCTCTCTCTCTCTCTCTCTCTCTCTCTCTCCCTCTCTCTCGCCTGTAACATACCTGTAGAGTTTTCATCGCCAACAAAAGCTGGGTTATCCTGTCCGTCTGTTTTGTCCTCGTCCGCCATCTTGTTTCAGCCTCTGTGGGAGAAAAAACACTATTTTATGAGAAAAAAAATAGGTTTTTAAATATTTACGTATAATTTTACCAATTACAAAATATAATAATAATTATGATGATATTGATTAAAATAGTGATAAAATGATAACAATTATTTACTTATTTCTGGTAATGAACATATTTCCAGCAATTAATGCCATTGGTTTCCCATGCATCATTCATGGGAGTTCACATGAATATTTCCAATGCTATTACGGCAGATGAACACCAGGTTTCCTACAGATTTCACACATTTACTTCAATTTTCCAACAGATTTCTTAATGGTTTCCAGCAAATGCTCTCTAAATTCAAACACGATTTCTTCCGGGTATCCAACTGAATCTTGACAGATTTCTCTTGATTCCAATTAGAAGCTTGCATCGAGGCTGGACCCAGATTTACGAAGTAGGGGGGGGGGCGAAGAATGACTGAAAAACTTGATTCAATGTTGCTGGAATTAGAGAGAGAGAGAGAGAGAGAGAGAGAGAGAGAGAGAGAGAGAGAGAGAGAGAGAGAGAGAGAGAGAGAGAGAGAGAGAGAGAGAGAGAGAGAGAGAGAGGGAAGACATGGTAGAGACATAAAATAATTAGAGGGGACAAATAAGCTAAAGTGAAAAATATGAAGTGTTCACAATGAACATCAAGAGAACAAAAAACACGGATGGAAGCTTGAGAAATAGACGAACCAAAAATATTGTTTGCCGTAAAACTGGCGAGAAAAAAGGAACTAAAGAGGCAGGTTGTAGAAGCGAACTCCATTCACGATTTCAACACAGAGAAAAATATGCTGGGAGCCATTGCAATTGATGATGGGAGGCTAGAGAGGCAGGGCTCAAGAGATAAAGCCCGACCCTATAGAGACGAATCTGTGAATACACACACACACACACACTGGGCTATTTGGGCCTGATACCTAAGTGGAGAGCGCTCTGGACTCGTAATCCTAGGGTCCGGGTTCGATCCCCCGGTGATGGCAGAAACAAAATGGGCAGAGTTTCTTTCACCCTGATGCCCCTGTTACCTAGCAGTAAATAGGTACCTGGGAGTTAGACAGATGTTACGGGCTGCTTTCTGTGAGTGTATGTGTGCGTGTGTCTGGGGGGGGGGGCTAGTAGTTAGTAACAGTTGATTGACAGTTGAAATGCGGGCAGAAAGAGCAGAGCTCAACCCCCGCAAACACAACTATGTGAATACACACACATGTGTGTATGTGTCATATAGAAAATTATATTCTATATATACAATGTATAGAAAATTAAATACATCACACTTGTTGACCCCAATTCAATTTTGATTAGTAGTGACCAATTTTATCATTCCATATCACAAGATCGAGAGATTTCTGACAAATCTTTATCGTTCATTTATCAGTCATGTCTAATGAATTCTTGTCCTTTATTTTGATAAACACTTCACGGAAATTATGTGACACTTAATAACCCCATTTTGTTTCAATATTCATCATTCTAGAAAATAGATATAACTTTTTTTCTCGTTTTCCCATAATAGCCAATGAGAGGTTAAGGACTCGCCGGACTGGAGAGCTGTGTATATAAATCACCCAATAGCAGGCTAAGGACATGCACAGATCTCCAGTATCAGCTATTGGTACTGGTAATGGCTCCAAAGAGCCTCCACTTGCGGGCTATTCATGCCCGTGCCACCTTTTGAGTGGCTTAATCTTTATCAACCAATCAATCAAGCTAAGGACGAGAAAGCCACGTCTGGCGTATGTTATAAGATAGTTTGTGTTGGTATTCAGCAGGTTTGATGCGTCCTGATACGAGACCCGTATCTTGCCGTACTAAAGCCTCCTAACTAATAGGAAGGGACACACACAGAGATCACACTAACGTGATGCATCAAATGAACAAATCCACTAGGGCCGTGACGAGGATTCGAACCTGCGTCCGAACCTGGGATGCTCCCGGACGCAGGTTCAAATCCTCGTCACGGCCCTTGTGGATTTGTTCATTTAATAGGAAGGGAACTCCTTAACATTTGCCGGCAGAGAGAATACCTCCAAGGCGTATTGGAACGAAGGTTTACATAGTGCCACTTAACGACATTAAGACACTTATTGCATTTAGATCATTGTGTAGAGAAATGCTAAGATGAGAGCAGACTTTATTGACTTGTAAAGTCCATATAATTAATTTTTTTAATATAAAGAAAAGAAAGAATAAGGGAAAGGCCGAAAGGTAAGGTTATTAACACTAGTTTAACAAGTGGAGTTGCGATACAAAATATTTCAGTGATTCTGTTTAATATTTTTGTTGTGTTTGATAACTGCAGACCCTCTATACTTTATATAATGTTGTCTTCTTCATCACTGATGAGTTTAGCATTTATAAGGTTGATGAAATGTTGCTGTAGGTTCCTGCTGTGTCCTGCTCGCTGTTAGCTTTGCCGACACGACACCAATAATTAAACCGTTGTATCTAAGTATATGTATCACCTATGTATACTTTGACTACTTTTACAACATGGTATTGTGTATATTATACACCAGATATGAAGATCTTGTTGATCTAAGAACTCTGCTTCTGATCGGATCAATGATAATTGTTGATGCATTGATAACAGTTAATAGATTCCCTTTATTGCAGTGTTGTTGTTTGTAGTCTTGCCTGTTGTGAGAACGAGTCAACGTTCTGCTCCATGTTGCTCCTGTTGACCTACGTTGCTAGTTTTTTTCTGCCTTTCTTAATGAAATATGTTGACTTGTAAGATTCAGGAAGAAGTCGGTAAGGTACTTGCCATCGTCTTGCCATGGAAATGGGGCTGCAAATCACAGATGCTTTGATAAGGAATCTAATCGCCTTTCCGTCCCTTTATCATTGTGAGAGCAAAAGCGGTCGAAGTCGCTATGTAGGTTAAATGAGGACTTCGACCTTTTGTGTACCTCTGGCTTTCTCTTTTATTCGTCAAACAAATGAAGGCAACCATCTCTTCGGATTTATATATCAAGGAAAGAATGGCAGTCATCTTTTTAATTTATATTGTAAACTTAACATTAGATACTGTTATCGCGAGTCTTTTCCTGCAATTTTCCGTTTGTAAACGGCGTGATGTGACGAGGGAAACATCGCCAAGACAGTGAAGCACATCACAAAATAACAGTCCATCACTTAAAAGTTATTATGTACTGAACAATTTGGATATAGATTATAAGTTTATTTGAAAGTGATTTATATAAAAATCATCACTAGTGGGGCTGGAGTGAACAGGTGTTACACAGAAAATAACTTTAAGCTTACAGTTAGCGTTGTGAGACTGATAATGACAAAACATATATACGAAAATTAAGATAGCGTGAAGACAATTTGGAGGACAGCTAACTAATAATACAATGAAATGGTAATATTTCATAATATGTCATGGAATTGGTATCATTATGAAATGATATCAAGAAAATGGATATAGAATCTGTAATCATCTAAACTAAAAAATCATAAAACCAAATACTCAGTGTCTCACTTCCCTGTTTATTTGATTCTAGAAAAATATGGATATTTACATACATAATCCCTTCACCGTTCTCAGCTCATCCCACTTTGATCCCAATTTTAATGTTTTTCATTTATAAGCTGCCGGGATCTGTGTATTTCGTAGATATGATAAGGTTCTTATGGGTGTAGTATTATCTATACAACCTTCTATTCTCGAAGTGAATAGAGCAAGTCGCTCTATATAAACAATCATGATCTTCACCTGCCCGTGTATGTGCTTATATTTATACATAGTTCGCTGTATCTCTACACCCTCACACACCCCTACACGCAACTATATTTTTAACCTATAAACACACACTCGTCGGCAGCAACACATACACACACACACACACACACACACACACACACACACACACACACACACACACACACACACACACACACACACACACACACATGGGGGCCTGGTAGCCTGGTGGATAGCGCGCAGGACTCGTAATTGTGTGGCGCGGGTTCGATTCCCGTACCAGGCAGAAACAAATGGGCAAAGTTTCTTTCACCCTGAATGCCCCTGTTACCTAGCAGTAAATAGGTACCTTGGAGTTAGTCAGCTGTCACAGGCTGCTTCCTGGTGTGTGTGTGTGTCTGTGTGTGTGTGTATATGTGGTGTGGAGAAAAAAAAGTAGTTAGTAAACAATTGATTGACAGTTGAGAGGCGAGCCGAAAGAGCAAAGCTCAACCCCCGCAAAAACAACTAGGTGAATACACACACACACACACACACACACACACACACACACGAGATACAAAAGAATGTCGTCCTTATCGACGACGCGCAGTAAGATGACATCACCTCTTTTTTTTTGTTTTTGTTTTTTTTTTGCTTTGGGGAATTTTTTTTTCTTCGGAGTCAATGATCTTGGAATTTTACCACACAAATTACAGAGCTGTCAATCATCTTTCCGTGGCTGAAGAAAAGGTTGTTCTTCCTTGTTCTTACTAACTACATAAAAACACATCCATCAATTAAGTAATAGTGATATGTTTGAGTTAGCTAGAACCATTGGGTCCCTAACAGGAATATCTCAGAAAAAATTGCACCGCCAACACTGAAACTCTCTCTCTACTTAGGCTAGACGGTAGAGCGACGGTCTCGCGTCATGCAGGTCGGCTTTCAATCCCCGACCGTCCAAATGGTTGGGCACCATTCCTTTGCCCCTTTCCCACACCAAATCCTTATCCTGACCCCTACCAAGTGCTATATAGTCGAAATGGATTGGCACTTTCTCCTGCTATTTCCCTTCCCTTCCCTCTCTCTCTCTCTCTCTCTCTCTCTCTCTCTCTCTCTCTCTCTCTCTCTCTCTCTCTCTCTCTCTTCAGCACACATTATCTGCACAGATGAGAGGCTATTTCCCGATCGCTCCCATCTGATAACTCTACTTATAAGTAGAGCTTTATTGTTTACTATTTACCTTTACTATTTGCTTTACTGCTGTTAAGGTGAAAATATAAAATATCATTAGAAAAGATCCAAAGGTACTCAGTAGAGGAGCCTGAGCTACGAGACAAGACTAGAGGAATTGGACCTCACTACACAGGAGAAAGATACTGAGGGAAACCTAATTACGAAATATAAGATACATATATATATGTGTGTGTGTATGTGTGTGTGTGTGTATGTGTATGTGTGTGTAGGTTGTGTTAACTAACAGATCTGTCTTGGTAGTGTAGACGTCGGCACGGACCATTACACCACAGTTTTGTCCTGATAAGAGAATGCATTAAGATATCTTAAACTCAGATTCATGATAAGTGAAAATCAGTTCCCTGATACGCACACTCACACGCACATTCATAAAAAAAATATACACACGTATATACATACACACACACGTGAGTGCAGATTGAGACACGTTGTAGGAAAAGCCACCGATACCAGGTATCTCACTTATCATCTTTGTGTCTTTCTAGATCCTCTAGAGTGTATTACTCTAGGCCGTAAGGGCATAGAAGAGGTGACCAATACACGGACATACACACAGCTGTTCTTCTCACAAGAGGCTTCCCCTGATGCCCAGGAACGATATTTGTGTTGGCTACGCGAATCTGACATGAGGAGATTTTTCGCCAATTTAACCGCCATGATCACAATAGACTATAGCGGGAAAAAACCCACATGGAATTAATACTGACGGAGGGAAAAAACAATTAATTTAAGCCTGAAGGACGTGTGATGATATCATCACTATAAAACACTAGAAAATGTGGTTTTTAATCTAGACTTCTATAGAAAACAAAATTGTTGTTTATAGAAACAACGGACGGAAAACTAAATAAAACAACGTTGAGGACATTGGAACTAATGAAAGTAGTGAAGTTGAATGAAGACACTCCACAATTCGAGTATTTACATCTACTGATTCTGCTATAAAGAATTGCTTTATTGCATTAATAACTACTAATACTGAATAGTACAGTAGCTGAATCTATAACAACAGCAACATCAATAAAACCTCCCCCACCCCCCTGGGCAGCACCTGGGACCACCAAGTGCACGCCGCCTCCTTCAACACGGATCTTATCCAGCCACATCAACACCTTCGTGTAGAAACTATCATCACCATCGAACTCCTCGTCAGCCATCTCGCGTTCCTGTTTGCACCAAGGTCTTCTCCCAGCTATAAGCAAGACTCGCGTGGCCGTGTGTGACGCAGCGCTGAACGTCGGTACAGTATTCCTTCTAATATTGCTACTTGTACTGCAACTACTAACGCTATTAGTATTCTACTACTTTTACTACCACAAATACACCTATCACTACCATCCTTACCTCCTAGCATCATGACTATCGCCGCGTGTCGCTAATACAACTTGTATGATTGCTACTATCGCAAATAGCACGACTACTATTAATGTTATTTCTGTCACTACTTCCACTTGAGATAAAATTATTGTTATTTCCATTCCATTCCATCCAAAATTCTTATCCTGACCCCTTCCCAGTGCTATATAGTCGTAATGGCTTGGCGCTTTCCCCTCTCTGATAGTTCCCTTCCCCCCATTCAATGCTTCTACATCTACCACCTCCAAAACTACTGAACTAATTTTACATTAATTCTACAATTACTTTCATAAGCATTAAGGAAGAAGCAAAAGTATATAACGGTATACAAGGTATTTACCAGAGTATACAAGGTATTTATCATGGTATACAAGGTATTTATCATGGTATACAATGTTTACCATGGTATACAATGTGTTTACCAGGATATACAAGTAGTTTACCAGGATATACAAGTAGTTTACCAGGATATACAAAATATACACCACGGTATACAAAGTGGTGGCCAAGGGTCTTCTCTAAGGAAAACAGGTTTAGGAGTGTGGGGAGTAGCGACCTGATCATCTGGGGACAATGTGAACATTCCTCCGCTTCGTGTGTGTATGCCACACACATATTACTGACTTTCTCTATATTCCCTTCTGTGTTTTGTATTCTGTTGTTGGAATAGGTCTTCACTGAAAGACCAGGTAGGGGGGGGGGGGGATGATCAGGATTCACCAATCATTTACGTAACTATTTACGAAATCTGTACATCTTTCAACAGTCATGGGGGGGGGGATTTGTTAAGTAGTTTTCAAACTTCGAAATTTCACTTCATAGCGCAACGTCACTACATCACATACCCACACGAAACGAATCGCTAAGAAATATCACCAACACACACATCTCTATATTACAAATTATGTTATGTAAGCTTACAGCATATGTAAGACCAATCCTGGAGTATGCGGCCCCAGCATGGAGCCCGTACCTTGTCAAGCACAAGACGAAGCTGGAAAAAGTTCAGAGGTACGCCATTAGGCTAGTCTCAGAACTAAGAGGCATGAGTTACGAGGAAAGGCTGCGGGAAATGCACCTCACGACACTGGAAGACAGAAGAGTAAGAGGAGGTATGATAACTACCAACAAAATTCTCAGAGGAATTGGCAGGGTAGATAAGGATAAAATTTTTAACACGGGTGGTACGCGAACAAGGGGGCACAGGTGGAGACAGAGTAACCAAATGAGCCACAGGTACGTTAGAAAGTACTTTTTCCGTGTCAGAGTAGTTAACAGATGGAGTGCATTAGGCAGTGATGTGGTGGAGACTGACTCCATACACAGCTTTAAATGTAGATATGATAGAGCCCAGTAGGCTCAGGAATTTATACATAAGTTGATTGACGGCTGAGAGGCGGGACCAAAGAGCCAGAGCTCAACCCCCACAAGCACAATTAGGTGAGTACACACACACACACACACACACACACACACACACACACACACACACACACGAAACACACACACACACGAGACAGACACACACACACACACACGAGACACACACACACACACACACACACACACACACACACACACACACACACACACACACACACACAAACACACACACACGAGACACACACACACACACACACACACACACACACGAGACACAGACAAACACACACACACACACACACACACACACACACACACACACACACACACACACACACACACACACACACACACACGACACACACACACATACACACACACACACACACACACACACACACACACACACACGACACAAGGCACATGTGCTCCAGGAAAAGCCTTGGAGGGTTAGCCCTACCACGAGCTAGAGAAAGGGAAAGTTCTCACCGTGCTAACAGGAATTAGAAGTCCTTAACCACATGCGTATACAAAAATAATAATAATAATAATCACCACATTATATCACCAAACATCACATCATCAAACATCTCTACATCACATCATAACAAATCACTACTACACATCAACTAAATTAACCATCACTATTACACAACTCATAACTACATCAAATCAAAACATCACTACGCATAACATACATCACCACACATCATCACTCCCAGAACAATATTATCCACACAACAACTCTACGCGAGCTTCATCAACTCCCATGTTTTATTATTCAACTCAGTGAAGTGCAAATTAGCCGCTCCCGGACTACAGGAGTAGCCATGACTGTTGTTGACGTCCCCATTGATACCCAACAAGGCTTCAGACTCGACGGACTCCAGGGTCATGGCTACGCTGTTATTGGGTACAAGCCGTTGAATACGTGGGTACTGGGTACAGGCCGTTGTATACGTTGGTAATGAGTGCAAGGCGTTGGATACATGGGTACTGGGTACAAGCCGTTGAATACGTGGGTACTGGGTACAAGCCGTTGGATACGTGGGTACTGGGTACAAGCCGTTAGATACGTGGGTATTGGGTACAGGCTATTGGATACGTGGGTATTAGGTGGTACAAGCCGTTGGATACGTGGGTATTGAGTTCAAGTCGTTGGATACGTGGGTATTGGGTTCAAGTCGTTGGATACGTGGGTATTAGGTTCAAGTCGTTGGATATGTGGGTATTAGGTTCAAGTCGTTGGATACGTGGGTATTAGGTTCAAGTCGTTGGATACGTGGGTATTGGGTTCAAGCCGTTGGATACGTGGATATTTGGCACAGGCCATGCTTTGGCCTGTGCCAAAGCATGGCCTTCTGCAGTTTCCTTCAATCTAATTATTCCATAAGCGTCTGGATCCACAGTACGGGAACCAGGAGGTGCAGTCTACCATAAAGGTACACAGGTGAGTGAACACCAACACAACAAAGGTGCAACACACGTACCCAAGAATTGTACCGTAAGTGAGAACATAAACCGAAATGTAGTCGGAAGAATCTGGCAAATTAGGGAGGATGTGAATCTTAAGTGTCAGGTGCTGCGGATACCACACTACCTGTGGCGTAAATGTGATCACATATATGTATGCATGTGTGAATGTGAAAAGGGTGAATAGTCTTCAAGGATCAGTTTTTCAATAGAACACCAAATGATTACTCAAGGAATAATACGGAATCTAATTAATCGTACATGTATACAACCTCAGTACCAGGACAAATGTATATGATTCGAATATAGTCAGACGAATATAATGGGGGACTCAGGTATAAAAGTATACTGTTCCGGGTCATTTCTGCTTTAATTCCGGGAGTCGGTGACAGGAAGCCTTCATACACACACACACACACATTATATATATATATATATATATATATATATATATATATATATATATATATATATATATATATATATATATATATATATATGTCGTACCTAATAGCCAGAACGCACTTCTCAGCCTACTATTCAAGGCCCGATTTGCCTAATAAGCCAAGTTTTCATGAATTAATGTTTTTTCGTCTACCTAACCTACCTAACCTAACCTAACCTAGCTTTTTTTGGCTACCTAACCTAACCTTACCTATAAATATAGGTTAGGTTAGGTTAGGTAGGGTTGGTTAGGTTCGGTCATATATCTACGTTAATTTTAACTCCAATAAATAAAAATTGACCTCATACATAGAGAAAAGGGTTGCTTTATCATTTCATAAGAAAAAAATTATAGTAAATATATTAATTCAGGAAAACTTGGCTTATTAGGCAAATCGGGCCTTGAATAGTAGGCTGAGAAGTGAATTCTGGCTACTAGGTACGACATATGTATATATATATATATATATATATATATATATATATACATTATATATAATGTATATGTCTCATTGAATATGACCGCATATTCTGTATTTACTATCTTCTGATTTAGGGCTTCTATCCCTCTAACTATTTTCCTAGCATCAGGACTTATCTGAAAGAGGAGTTCTCCAAGACTCATTTTCGTTATTTCAAGGTGAAGAAAACAGTGAATTACTATAGAATGTATTACACTTATTTATACAATTTGCACAACGTTTCGAACCTCCATGGTTCATTCTCAAGTGAAAAGAAATTACAGAACTCGTTGATTTATACCCGTACTGGGTCAGGGGATAAGACAATAAAGGTAAAAACAAGGGGGGATACATAGGGGATAAATGGGGGCGAAGCACGTAAGAACATAAGAATAAAGGTAACTGCGGAAGGCCTATTGGCCCATACGAGGCAGCTCCTATCTACATACAAAGATTAATTAGGTGTATTAATCACCTGATTAATCTTTGTATCAGGTGTAATAATCACCTGATTAATCTTTGTATGTAGATAGGAGTTGCCTCGTATGGGCCAATAGGCCTTCCGCAGTTACCTTTATTCTTATGTTCTTACGTGCTTCGCTCCCATTTATCCCCTATGTATCCCCCTTGTTTTTACCTTTATTGTCTTATCCCCTGACCCAGTACGGGTATAAATCAACGAGTTCTGTAATTTCTTTTCACTTGAGAATGAACCATGGAGGTTCGAAACGTTGTGCAAATTGTATAAATAAGTGTAATACATTCTATAGTAATTCACTATTTTCTTCACCTTGAAATAACGAAAATGAGTTTTGGAAAACTCCTCTTTCAGCTAAGCCCTGATGCTAGGAAAATAGTTAGACGGATAGAAGCCCTAAATCAGAAGATAGTAAATACAGAATATGCGGTCATATTCAATGAGACATGTTTAAAAGAAAACCTGCTGCCAGTATACACCAATAAATATATATATATATATATATATATATATATATATATATATATATATATATATATATATATATATATATATATATATATATATATGTCGTACCTAGTAGCCAGAACGCACTTCTCGGCCTACTATGCAAGGCCAAATTTGCCTAATAAGCCAAGTTTTCATGAATTAATTGTCTTTCGACTACCTAACCTAACCTAACCTAACTTTTTCGGCTACCTAACCTAACCTAACCTATAAAGATAGGTTAGGTTAGGTTAGGTAGGGTTGGTTAGGTTCGGTCATATATCTACGTTAATTTTAACTCCAATAAAAAAAAATTGACCTCATACATAATGAAATGGGTAGCTTTATCATTTCATAAGAAAAAAATTAGAGAAAATATATTAATTCAGGAAAACTTGGCTTTTTAGGCAAATCGGGCCTTGCATAGTAGGCTGAGAAGTGAGTTCTGGCTACTAGGTACGACATATATATATATATATATATATATATATATATATATATATATATATATATATATATATATATATATAAATGATTTAGGCTTTTTTCTAGATCCTCCAAGGTAGAAAAGCGAAAGCTGACCCTCCCTAGGATGCAACTCCACAACAGTTGTAAAACCCGGATGACAGGAATTAAGTGAAAGGAAACGTGCCAGCCCATTTAGGTCCCGGCCGAGAATCGAACCCGCGATCCTCGACTGTGAGTCGAAAACGAAGCCAACTGAACTTATTATAGCATGTTACTATCAGGCACCAGGTAACATACGGCGACTGAGGACTCGACCGCTCCTCCCTACCAACCAAAAGCTTCCTAGTACGCGTCATCGGCCCCTCTCCCCCCAATGAACCCCACGTATTGTACCTCAGTGGCTGACCGCCCCTGTCCGGTAAACCCGCCCGCACCCCTGCCTGCGCCAGTCCCCACACACCTCCCCACCCTCACCTTGTACCTCCCAACTCACAACATAAGTTCCAAATAGAACACATTTGTCAATAGCAATCCAGAGCCCATTATCAATGACAACCACCCAATCTAACATTCGAGTGTAGGGAGAATACTGGGACTGAATATGTACAGAAAACGGAATCTATATTCGCTTTAATAACACGATAAACAAAACAAAAACACCCTTTGGCAATCTGAGAAGATTCCGTAACCTTAGGACGAACAAAGACTTATACAAGACTTTAGTCAGGTCGCACCACCAGTACCCTCTAGTAATATTACACACTTTAAAGAAAATTATCATGCAAAACCCACGAGCAACGCCAAACAGTGAACTTAGAGGAGCTGCTTGCAATTAACATCTATTACTTCACTTCTCCATCTCCCCCTACCTCCCTCCACCTCATAAAAAAAAAAAATACTGATGGTGTCCGGGGAACTTTCCGGACTGAAACAAAGTTTTCCTAGTGTTGTATCAAAGGAATAGTGGGAGGAATGGGGGTGATTGGATCAGTGGAGAGGGAACAAAAAAGGCCCTTAAAGGGAACATCAAAACATGTCAATGCTTCACAGTATTCATCATGTAGTATCGGGAAGGCGGACAGTCCGTCTGCTGTTATAACTTATTCTATATTCTTCATTTCGAAACTTATTCCTTCATCTGTACCTCTCCATCTTCGTTTCTCTTCCACCCGTTAGAAAACAAGAGAGTCACTGGTGGGATAGAGGGAAGAGACTTGTCGAAGGTGGGATGGAGGGAAGAGACCAGTCGTAGGTAGGATGGAGGGAAGAGAGCAGTCGAAGGTAGGATGGAGGGAAGGGGCATTGGAGAGGAGGTTCATCACGGGAGGGGAGGAGAGGGAGGGAAGGGTTGTACCTGCCCAACAAGCTCCGCTGGGTACACATTCCACTAGTCATTGCAATACAGTTGTGTTGTAATCACTTGCATCATTACGAACCTCTTTGTTCAGTCGTCATTTCTGTGTATCAGTTGATTATGTATTTGATCTATTTTGCTATATATTGATCTATCTATACATCGACTTCTATACCGTTATTCGTCATTCTATTTCTTCAATCTTCCTCTGATTTTCATAATTATTTATGTTATTCTGTTTACTTTTATTTCCATCCAAAAAACTACATACTCTCTAGTTAATGGCAGGCGATACACTGTTGTCTTTCATCCGTTGGTCCCTCTCCTTTTTATCACGCTCACTTTCCCTTTCATTCTTTCATCAGCTTCTCCCTCTTCATGTCTTCAGGCTTCTCATTCCTCCCCTCTTCCCTCCGCACCATCACCTACCTACTCTTCAACGTTGAAGTCAAACAACTTTCGCTGTTCAGTGTTATTTTTGGCATTCATCTTTGTTTCTATTTCGTCATTCTTCATGTTTCTCAATCATTCTTCAGCTACATATATTTCTTTCTGCTCCGCTTCTTCTCATCCTATTTCTTCCACCTTTCTCTCACTTTCTCCTTCTCCCTCCGTCCCAGCTATCATAACTCATACTATGCTTCCCATTTCCAAACTGTTCCCTTCACTTACACCTCTCCATCATATTCACTAAAAAATAAAATAAAAATCCGCCTTTTGTCTCCATTGTTCGTCTTTCCTTCTCTTCCCCCCTCCTCCTCTCATCCTCCTCCTCCCCTTTCTTCTAAGCCCCCCTCTCCCTCCTCTTCTAAGCCCCTCCTCAAGTCCTGTAACCGGTTAGTCTCGGCCCTGAGACCCCCCTTCCCTGCCACCCTCTGTAAGATGTAAAAAAAAACATGAAGAAATGCAACAGCTAAATATAGCAACTCTCAGCTAATCTTCTACAGGTACAGGTTCACGGTAAAAGTGCATGTTCACGGTACAGGTGCAGGTACACTGTACCTGCAAGTGTACGGTGCAGGTACACTGTACCTGCAAGTGTACGGTGCAGGTACACGGTACAGGTACACTGTACAACTGCAGATACACGGTAGAGGAGCAGGTACACAGTGCAAAGAAGTCTAGGAAGGGAGAAAGTAAGAGGTCAAGGGGAGGGAGGGAGGAACGGAGGGAGGGAGGAACGGAGGGAGGGAGGAACGGAGGGAGGGAGAGACAGGGACAAGTGAGAAGGAGCAAAAAGGGTTCGGAGGGAAGGGAGAAGGGGGAGTGGCTTCTGTCACCTAAATCAAAGACGTAGATACCCGTCTAGAAAATCAATTACTCACCCAACAAGCCACATGACCTCCCTATAGGACATAACCATAAATGTATAAAGTTTTCTAGAAAAACACCTGCCATACTTAGAAAGCCACAGAGCTCACTCGACTATTCCATATACATCCGGCCACCATCCAGTTTGGCCACCGTCTTAGAGAGTAAGTCCCTTGAGTAAGGTCAGGTCACTCACGAAGAGAAGCCAACACGTGTCTAGAAAGGTAAACAGCTGTACAGGATTCTTAGGATTCTTTGATGGTTGATTCCTTAAAGAATTATCATTCAATCTTCGTTGATGCAAAGAAAAACTCTCATGCAAAGTGAGGTTAATTTTCATTGCCATAGAATTTGATGAGTAACATATGACAATTTTTTTTTTTTTTTTTTTTTTTTTGGGGGGGGGGGGGGGGGGGCATTGCCAATTAGAAAGCAACTCGGGAAAATATTAATGCTGATGGGGGGTATATTGAAGCCGGGTTTGGAGAAAGATATTGATATTGCTTATATACCAACCCGTTTTCTTGATTTGCCACAACGTCCATAATTCAAAGCGTTAACCTAACTAGAAACGTACGAGCCCATGCAACCCACCTATCCTAACCATCTGATGCATAGAAACCGTAGATTTTCATAGTACTTAGTAATTTGTACGTTGGAGATCGAAACGTACACAATGAGACGTACTAGTTGAGAAGACGGGTTACACGTGAGTTATGGTACATCCCGAGGAAGATGGTGACCACACACGCCTGTCAACCTGCGTGTCGATCTGTCACCTGTGTCGCGCTGCGTCACCCCCAACGCTGGTTTAAACTACAATCACATTTCTGTATTTTTCTCTCGACAGCCGAGTACAACAGTGTCATACTGACTTAACACACACTCCTGATATTTATCACACCTTCCCGTCGCCTCCAAGCCCCCATTATATCACGACTCATCCTCCACAAGCACATCATAGCATGATACGGAAGGCTGTGATTCAGAAACCGCCAGAAATGAGTCAGATAGCAACTAACTGGATGTTTTCGACCTTCGTGGCTCAGACTGGCCTCTGTGGTTTCAAAACCAATAACAGCTGTGGTGGTATTGATGCACCTGGGACTTGACAGATTTCGAGAGATGTAGCAATAGCCTCCAGCCACTTTCCACATCCACTGAGGTAAATATGTCGCCCTCTACACCTGGCCCCCACAGCCACATAGTGCGGAAGCACTTCCTCTTTCCTTATAGACACTGAAGTCTTTCCAGAAAACCAGCTGCAGGCATTAAGGAAATGCATTCTTGAGAGAAAGTGGTCTTTCCTGGCGAAGCCAATTCGTTACAACTCTATACAGCTTCTATTTAAACTTTGTCTTTAACATAGTAAAATGTTATTCATATAGATACCCACCATCTATTTATCAACTTGACCGTGAAATATACAGGTGAAATACACAAGGTGGACCATGAAATATACAGGGATATTGGGAGTGCCAGGCCTCACCAGGGGCACTTCTTACTGCCACTGCTTGGCACACTTCTCTACTGCTGACACTAGTCTCCTCACTACCCGACACTCCCTGATGCTACATGGCACTATATAAAATTACCTGACATTATATTGTAATCCCTTACACTATCTGACAATACCTGACACTTCTTGACACTACCTGAAGTTGCCTGACACTACATAGTAATCCTTTACCACTACCTAATAATTCTTGACACTACCTGAAGTTACCTGGCACTACATTGTAATCCTTTACACTACCTGACACTTCTTGACACTACCTGAAGTTACCTGGCACTACATTGTAATCCCTTACACTACCTGACACTTCTTGACACTAACTGAAGTACCTAACACTACATATCACACCTTGACACTCACAAACGCTATCTGATCCTCCCTGACACTTTATCTCACACTTGACAATTTCTTGTATACCCACCATGGAAAGGTCAAACGGGTTGGGCAACACTCTGAAGAGTGAGGTCTGTGTTGCCCTAATATCCTCACTACTATATGTTACCTGTCATATGTGTGGGGTTGGCTTAATAACACATTTATTTGTGTAATACAATTTATACAATAGTTGCTGCTGTATATGCGCGAATCCACTAACATGCATAACAAAATAAACAAATGGACACTCTTCGTCCTCATGGGACGGTATCAAGAGAAAGTTATAAACCAGTGTGGCTATATAGCACTTGGAGAGGATAGGAGGTCAAGGAAGTGGGATAGGAGGACGAAGTGAAGGAACGCCGATCGAACGCCGGTCCTGTAAGGCACAAGGCCTTCGCTGTATCGACCCCTCCAAGTGAAGTTTACCTTAAAAACAAGTTCAATCAGAGTTTCCCTCGTCCCAAGTCAGCAAATACCATGACTCGCTTTTTGTTTTCATGACCTACTTTGCAGGACAGGTTTTTCTTTTCTTTAATTATATAAGTTTTCCTACTTTCCATCGGGTTAGTAATATTCCACTGGTGGTTGATTATGCCCTCTGATATTTGCGCGTTTTATTAATTTACTTCAGAGGGTTAAGGCTGATGGTTTCCTTTTGTATTTCCTCTCTGTTTATATGTATTTCTACGACGTTACACTGTATTTTCCTTTTCCATTACTTTATTTCCTTATTTAATATATTATTTCTTTTATATAGTCTATCAGTTCATTAGTTCTCGTAATATTGCATCTTCTGTTGTTATCAGTTTTCCTTTTTTCCAAAATTATCTTTTTCATTTGTATATTATGATTTCACAGGCAGGCTCGCATCTCTATTGTTTTCTTTCTTCTCTGTTTACATGTTCTAGTGTATTACTTTCCTGACATTGCGATTGCCTCTTCCCGGTTTCTGCTTTAAATGTTTTCGTCGGTTGTACAACTAAACCTACACACTACACACGTAGGTATCTATCTTCAAGCTCTACCTTGAGAGAAACAGTCTCACTTCTTAAAGGGTCCGCGTTCGATCTCTATTGATCCAGGTGATTTTGCAGAGTTTGTTGACTCCGTTCACATATCGCAGCAACTTTATTTGGATTATGCTTTATTATGATAATTATTCTTTATTAGGATAAAGCTTAACGTTTTATCCTAATAATTATTTTACCGTATTTGTTCCGTCGATCTGGATAATTGTAGCTCTTTTTTTAAGTTGAAATATAGAAAGACGATTTCCTTCCTTTCCTATACACACTAATAATGAAATACGGTGACACACTGAAGTTCAAAGTACACACAGGAAAACTGCTTTCTAATACGGCCACGATCAATTTTACTCACACTAAGATAACAGGACGATACGAGGCGTGGTGACTTCATCCTCTCCCGGTAATTATAGTATTTCCATCCAGTATAGTTACTTGAAGATGAGACACAGTACATGAGCACTCCTGAGTACATGTGCACCTCCTTCAGCACCCTGTATAAGGTATGCAACAAGTGAGCAACGAGGGAATCATTCTCCTCAGAGGAGATGCGATAAACAATGTGATCAACATGCAGATATTTAATTACAATATTAGAAGGCTGATGATTTGACAACAAATCCACACTTCTGATACTAAAGGAAGTAACTATGTTTCGGCCCCGTCCTGGACCCTTGTCATACTTTATAGGATTTGATAGAGGTCGAGGACAGACCAAAATGTCGCCGGTTTTCTTTTTTTCATGTGTGTGTGTGTGTGTGTGTGTGTGTGTGTGTGTGTGTGTGTGTGTGTGTGTGTGTGTGTGTGTGTGTGTGTGTGTGTGTGTGTGTGAGTGTGTGTGTGTGTGTGTGTGTGTGTGTGTGTGTGTGTGTGTGTGTGTGTGTGTGTGTGTGTGTGTGTGTCTACAATAAAAGTAGTGTGGAGGAGGCGTACTAAACATTTCCTACAGTCAACACTCTTATTACGAGCAGAAAACAACAAGGTCACACGACAAGTTTTTCTGTTTTATTTTTATTTTTACTTGGTAAAAAATTACCGACTGGTAAACAAACGGTTAAAGCTCAATGAACCGTCGATCCTCCACGCCCACGGCACGGACTCATTAAGCAAGTTCTTTCGTAACTTTTCCTTCTTATCTCGTTCTTGGAGGTTACGTTGCGTTTTAACAAACTGTTTACGAATGGCGTTTCTTACTCTCCTGAGGCGGTCACTCTCCGCCTCGGAAGAGTGTCACGAAGCTTCCGTCTCGTGACGGAAATGACTTCCGCAATAAGGAAAATTACGATCATAAACACCCAACTGGTGTTATTACGAAGGTTTGTGACGCAGCCGTATCTGCGGTTGCTGCATGCTCACACACAAAGCATCGCTTACCACAAATTCCCGGAAAGTATTGCAGCGAAAGGCGCTATGCAACAAGCTCGCTAACGGAGAGCAGCACATCACCTAAATACTAAGACATGCATAACACCACAACTTTCAAATCTAATATATTATGGAGTACTCACCACTAATACGGTATTACTGTCAACAGTCTAATCTAAAAGTGTTAGAAAAACTAAGACAAAGCTGCGTATCTAGTGAGAAGGAAAGTTAATGTGAAAATCAATAGGGCAGGAAAGGCATCGAACTTGTGTCCTGGGACACCCTAGACGCACGCCTTAACCCATTGGACCACCATACGGTAAAAGGTAATTTAACCTTGGGAACAGCTTTTGTGATTCCCTAATGTATTTGTAAAGGAAATGCCGCTTCTGGAAATATTCCTTATTAAGACTACTCATTAGCTCTTTCGATAGAGCTTCAGGCTCACATGCGTGGGGGTCCGCGGTTCGAGGCTCGTAGAGCCCAGGTGGATGGATTAAAAATGAAATGTGTTGACTCAGTGCGGTCCATCCAAATCCCAATACAGAAGAGATGCGGTTGGTGTGTGTATTCAACCAAGCTACAAAATTCCACAACCCCCCCATTTATAAGTTTTCCCCGAGTACTTCCCTCAATAAAAAGACTACCTAACGATAGGTGCGATATATGACTGCCAGAAAGATGTATCCTCAGCAAGTACAGAGGAATTTTTACTCTCTTATCACCCGAAATACGGAAAATTATGGAATGCCCTGCGACAACAGGCTGCCCACCATATCAAGCTGACTTCAAGAAATAAAAAATCGCGTACACGAATGGCTATTTACACATAATTGTAATTTAATTTGAATCTCTGCAGATAAGTGCAGCTTCAGATTGTATACTTCAAAGTAAACTGAAACAAATAACGTAGTATTACCTTAAAAAAGATTCTTTATTTAGGGTTAAACATGCCGTTCAAATGCTTGTCAGATTCCCATACGTTGCCGATGTTAACGTGATTATGTGCTCCTTCGCTGTTAGTGAGGTATAGGTGTTCCACCGCTGTTAATGAGTTTTATGCTTTCAGAGTGATAAGGTAAGGTAATTATGAGAAAAGCGTTAAGCCAACATTTGGAAGGAGCTGGATTATGACAACAAGGACTTGGGAACGGAGGACCGGGATGAAGGAACGGTGCCAATCCAACTGGGTCAACGGGGATCAAACACCAACTTTGCAAGAATCCAGGCCGTCAAGGTATTAATTAATCCAAGTAGTTTTCCAAATGGTGTACATATCCCTTTGTCTCCTTTCTCCCTTTCCGATGTTCATGACCATAAACCTTTGTTGGAATTTAATTCTAGCAACCATTTGTTTTACCGCACCTAAAGCTTGTCAAGGTGTTCCTGAATATTTTCTTCAATACCTCTCGATTTTTATATTAGTATTGCGTCGTTTCTGTTGTGTATCCAGCTACATGAACACACCTCCACATAGGTAGAGTTCGGGTACTACACACTACACTACACGCTACGCTACACGTGTGTAGTACCCGAACTACAGCTGTAGTGCAGCATACTACACGTATATATCTGTGTCAAGGACTCTCTGAATGACTACCACGTCAGGTTACTAAGCACAAGGTACGCATACTCAGTAACCACGGGTGTATGAGAGCCAGCCAATGGCTATTGTTGGGTGCGTAGATACCTGAAGGAGAACGACCTACGTCGTCATTTGCTCCGCCAGTAGAATGGTAAACAAGAAAAGTAAATCAATGCACAACCACGTCTCGCTTCATCAACAGTGGAGGCTCCAGAGCAAGACCATGAGGAGGAGCTAGACAAGAACTTCCTCTCTCTCTCTACACACACACACACACACACACACACATATTATATATATATATATATATATATATATATATATATATATATATATATATATATATATATATATATATATATATATATACAACTTTAGGAGAACTAAACTCGAGAAGAGTTTAGGAGAACTTTAAAACTCTCGTGTTTAGGAGAGTTGTGTCTTTTCATATATATATATATATATATATATATATATATATATATATATATATATATATATATATATATACATATATATATATATATATATATATATATATATATATATATATATATATATATATATATATATATATATAAACACAAGGGAAGTTTCAGAGAGTATGCAACTCAGCACAAACAAGACATCAAATGTCAACCCAACAAGCTGTAAGACGAACTTTTGAGTCGACATTGGTATCGCTGAACCACTCAGCTATAAGGCTTCTTTCCACAGAAGAAAACAGATCAAAGCTTTACATGTTCGAGAACAATAAGATGGCGTGAGAACACTCCACAAGTCTTACTAAAAAAAGGTCTTACTTTCTAACAATCAGTTTTCCTCTCTTTATTTTTTATTGTTTGCAAAATACCAGAAAGTTTCCGCTCCGAGGCGACTGACATTCCCGAAATTAAAAATGAGAGATGCAAAAACTGGTCTTGTATGATCAACTTGTTTGTGAAAGTTGTACATATTCAGAGTGCAAGACCTGTTACTTTTGAAGACACGTACACATGTACGCTTGATTTTTCGAAGGAAGACGCACACGACGCACATGCACGCACTCGAGCGCACGCATTCACACACACACGTAAAATCATATCCCTGTACATATAAAAACCCAATCGAAATGCAAATAACCTTAAATTGCATACATACAGTTTGTGAGAGCCTTGTTCTTGCAATCAACGGTGCAGAAACAGTAAAATTGGTAATCGACAAAGTTTGATAACATACCACTATCCTATGTCTCCTGTTTCTTGGTGTCTCAGTTCCTTGTACATTAACTGCAGTTAGAAAGTTACATCAACAATGTAAAGACAGACACAAGGCTTTCGTAGAACTGTAAACCTCAATACGGTATTTATTTTAGAATAGCAGAAATAATGTACATAATATATATAATGTTTCTGATAGACTATCATGCACCAACTTTAGTTCTTCATAATTGTAAAAGTATTGATAGAATGGAAAAAGTGAACAACGTGAAACCCTCAGAATTATACTTGGCTGTCCAATAACCACCAAAGTCCTCAAAATGCGGAAAGAACTAAATATACCATGCATTCAAGATTGAATATTTTAAATAAATCTTATGATTGGAGTGAAGCGTCAGCGTGATAATAAAAACAACATTGTATCAGTTGAACTGATAGAATACATATGCAATGGAGCTAATGATTCTAGAGGGATTCAAAGAACACTCATATTAAAATGTTGTGACTGCACTGGTGATTAAACCACACACCAGAAGATGAGAAGACGACGACGTTTCGGTCTGTCCTGGACCATTATCAAGTCGACTATTACAATGACTTGATTATGGTCCAGCACGGACCGAAACGTCGTCGTCTCCTCATCTTCTGGTGTGTGGTTTAATCATAATATCTTCAGCCACGATATTGTGACTTATCGTCTGCTTTGCGACTGCACTGTTAATGAAATAGTCTCCGTTGAGGTCTCATAAAGACCTTTTGTGCTCTTTGTATTCCTTTTTTTTTTGCGCTACCGATCACAGAATGAGTTTGGGGGTGTACAATAAACTAGCCGCCTCCGGGGGGCAACAATTATCAATCAATGTTCTGCCACAATTAAAGTTCTGCGTTAAATAATATAGAAATACATAGTTCACTTTAAAAATTTTGTTTATGCCAATTTTTGGTTAATTTTATTATTCCTTCGTTGTAACTCTTTCTTTTACATGATTATTGAAGCGGGTCGATACTTTTTAAGTATCGCTACAGTTTTACGATACATGAAGAACTCTGAGATAATATATATCTATTATCTCAGTGGGATGATTGAATATAATGCCACAAAAAATGGTCAAAACTTCTTATGGGAAAGGAAAATTCACTGCGGGATGGTATCAATGCAATAGTTAGTGCCACTGGAGAATTCTTGCAATATTCCTTGAGATAAACGTCAGCCGAACGTCAGTCACACGAGCAAAATCCTGCAACACAACATGATGCGTCAAGATGCCAAGCATCCCCACAGAGATGCTTGATTTCCTTACTCTGAGGACAAGTGTGGCGATAAGTAGGCGCGTACAAGCGAGCCAGATGGAAAGGAGAGATCCTCAGAGGAAACGCCGTGTCAGCACGAGAGAGCGATCACTAGTGTTGGAGGGCGTGCTGATCCACGGCCACCTTCCTTTCTCTTTCTGTGCCTTCAGTCCGCTACCCTTGTTGCCACGCCCGTGACTTGGCTTCAGTTTACCCTGTATTTACTCTGAGAAAACGGGGCTCCTTAAACGACGTTCAGCTATATATAATGGTTTAATCTGTAAGTTTTAAGATAATCAAATAAAAAATATTTAAGTAGCAAGGAAGCTTTCAGGATTTTACGGCCTTGAAGAATTAGGCCTCAAGTGTTGAATGCCAACTGGTCTGCAACAGGGCGTTGAGTCGCGCAGCCTGTCAGAGCCGAGGGTAAAAGTTCAACTACTGCATTGTGAAGGTCATGGAGGGAAACTTCACGACACCTCATTTATTCAAAATATTTCATGGGTGTTACGTGACTAAAAGGGTTCAGAAGAAACGCCAATGGTCAGAACATGTTGAGGATGAGATGACCTTTGGAACATAGGAATAAGCTGACCTAGACCTGGTGACCATCAGATGACTTTAGGCTCGGAGAGAAAGAGGAATTAGCTTCAGCTAAGTGACCCACAGATGACCTGCGAGAGATTGACCAGGCAGCCCGTACATGACCTTCTGAGCATAGTAACTGAGATGGAGCTTGACCTTATGAACCACATATGGCATTCTCAACATAGGAACGGGTGGGTCTTGACCTAGTGCCCGTGCACATGACTGTCCAAACATATAATGTGAGCTTGACCTGTTGACAAGCAGAAGGTCATCCAGTCTAACGTTCTACATCCTAGCGTGACCTTTCACCTTCATTAGGACCAAGTACCTCCAACTTTGACTTCCAAGAAAACATTATACATTATTTTGAAAATAATGTATAATGTAATGTATGATTCTGGCAAAAACGCCTAAACAGTATCACTGCAATTTACAGTACAAGTTTGTTTGAATATTAATATTGCAATATATGAAATATTTAACTTGTCGTGATGTAAAATTAACAATGGATATTCTAAGGAGAGATTACGAATACAGTTTTATACCAAGATGTCACTGTTAAAACTGCACCGATCTGTACTATTAATAATAATAATAATAATAATACAAATAAACTTAGGTTTGTAGCGTTATTTCAGCTGACAATTATTCTCAAGTCAGAATCTTCTTGAATCTTATGTCAACCCATTTGTTCAAGATCATAATCTCACGTGGCACTATTTTTATCTGCTGACGCTATTATTTCTTTGAACTACTTTATTTCTTTGGTCATTTTGTTCACCAAGTCAGAAAATCTTGGTCATCTTATTTTATTAACTGAAACTACGCCATTTTGAGGCATTCAATATAAAAGAAGGATTCAGTCTTCTGCAGGAAGAGGGAAATGTGAGCAACTTCTACTCTAATTGATCTGAAACAATTTTTTTTTTAACTTTTATCCTTATCTTAACTATCCAGTGATTTCTCGAAAGAACATAAGAAGAGAGGATAAAGCCTTAAATACCCATGTAAGGCAGCTCCTGTTTATAAACAAACTTTACTCATATATATATGTTTATCCTACGAGTGAAACAATCAAGCAATCCCACTTTTGTTATGTTTTGGGAATTTGTTCAATTCCCAAGCCACCATATAATCACGTTTATCTCGCCTTGAGATTTGATCATTGCTTCATCTCTGCATCTTCTTCCGTGGTGCATTCTTCCACAATCACTAAGCTTTATCTCCGCCTTAGTTCGGCTGACTGGCCCAATCGTGGAAACTGACAGCTTGATATTATGTTGGGTGACAAGATTCTTGTCACACGAAACATCCTTGTATGGTGAAACAGTCACTGACATAGTACACAAAATAGCATGGTAACTATCATGTTATATATATATTTCTAGTTTGTTCCTTTCCACCCTTCCTCCTCTAAACCATTGTTTAATATGCAATGTTCTTAAGCAATTCATTGGCGGAACAGAGCCTTCCTGGCTGCAATTTTCATTTGCAATCAACCACTCTATATATATATATCTATTAAAATAAGCATGTTACGTCTGTCCCTCGCAACGCAACTAAGGCATCTAATTAAACAGCCCCGTTCTAACGATTTGCTAAACTTGATATCTGACGTGGTTTTTGCCCTACAAAAGAGCGTTCGTGACAAAGCTTTTGACAAAGCTTTTGTTTTCACGAAATTACCGGTATGTTGACGCTGTGGTAGATATGGCCAAACCTTTAGGGCCTTAAATGTGAAGACAGGTTGCACGAGATGTGAGGTGAGGTGAGGCAAAATCGTCACGTTTTGAGAGAGTTCTCAGAGTCTCAAATAAACAATTATGTCATAAATGTTGCAGTCATTATTTTCCTTCGTTGCCATATATTCGCTGATCTGATAACGCGAAACTTCCACTGACAAATTCGCTTGCATAATCAGTCTCGTTTACTTTAAACCTGGACACAACTCCAGCCTCCCTGACCAGTTTTTCCTCTGGCCGCTCCTGTGGCCGCTTCTTCGTATCAGTTAAGCAGGTTCCTAAAGCTTTCGAGGCCCGCCTGCTTCGCTGCTGTTCGCCCGGCCACCTCTGACTTTCCACTCATATTGGAGGCATTCTCTTGTTCAACCTGTGTAAGATAGGTCACCGTTCAACCAGTCCTTAAGACAGGTCACCGTTCACACCGTCCTTGAGACAGGTCACCGTTCACCAGTCCTTGAGACAGGTCACCGTTCACCCAGTACCTACGACAGGTCACCGTTCAACCAGTCCCTACGACAGGTCACCGTTCAACCAGTCCCTACGACAGGTCACCGTTCAACCAGTCCCTACGACAGGTCACCGTTCAACCAGTCCCTACGACAGGTCACCGTTCAACCAGCCCTTAAGAAAGGTCACCGTAACAATCCCTTTAAGAACAACTATATTACCTATGTCTATTGTCTGAAATAGACATAGGATTGAATCTATCCTAAAATAAAAAAAAGGATATAATCCTGGATTTCGTTAGGTTCATTTTACTGGGGATCTTCTCTGGCACAACACTCGCATACACGAATATTTTGGATATTTCTGAGGCTTTTGACAAGCTGTGGTTCTCTACTCTGCAAGCTTTAATCCTTCTGCTTTACACCTTCTATTATTACAGACATTTCTAGTTTCCTCTGTGATTAATCTTTTGCAATTGTTGCAAATAACTCAACTTCTGTCCTTCTCTCCTTGTGAGGAGGAGCAGAGGAGAAGGTGGAAGAAGGGATATACATTTCTATGAAATATCTTAATAGACTTGCAAAGATAAGAGAATTAATGATTGATAGCTCACGAGAAGTCAACAAAATGGTACTGGTGATTTACACTCAAGATGATTAACTGATTAATCACTAAACATGTTAATCTACAAAAATGGTAGCAGAGAAGACCCTCTAAATGATTGGTCTGTATCGTTAAAAAGCGTGGTAGTCAAAACACTAGAAAAAATAATTCACGAAATGGGTAGAATGACAGAGTCAGTAGAGTTTTTAAACTGTAACAGAAACCATAACTCTAAAACTCACCACCACTGTAGCACACACCACCACCACCTCTGCGCGGCACATATTTAAAAATATCCCATATGTTTCAGTATGGTTTGTTGTTAGACTTGTGGCCTGTCTGGCTGTGCGGGGTTATTAAAGCCACCACAATAACTTATTGACCAACCAAGTATACTTTAGTCCTCAACAAGTCCCAGGACAACAGTGAACTCTCAGTATATACACACCGAGAAGCGAGGTTCACCTCACAGTCAGTATATATCCCGTCCTGCACTATTTTCTCCATGGGTAATAAATATGCTTTAGGAGATATGTTTCAGTGTCGGAACCACAACTCGGTCTCGTATATAGTAATACTCATAATTATATTCACCCCATTCGTCACTTTTGACTACAAGACTACAGATTTTATTGTCAGTTTTTGATATATACATCTGGCAACCAACTTACATGATGACTCTTTAATACGATGTAATAACAAAGGTTTTTTCTCACATATAAATTATTATTATTTATTGGAGCTTATATCTAGATAAGTCTAGATCTAGCTTGGTCTAGATAAGGTGTTGTTGACTTAGGGGCGACGCTGTCCTAGATAAGGAGTTTTCGTTATTGTGATTCAGGAAGTGGTTACAGTCCAGGCTGGAAGTGAGCTATTCACGTCTCGAGTCTTACCTTCGAACAAGTTCCTGTGGATCATGTCAAATACCGACACTTGGATAATAATATTATATGACAAATATGTTGTCAACCCGAGGTGATTTTGTTTTTTGGAAGGGCAGACACATTTGTGTATGTGACATGTTTAACGTGAGCAAAACTTTGTGTTTCTCAGCTTCGAACATGATTTCGGGGTGTTTAGAATCTCCTAGTTTGTTTATCCCATTCATGGGTTCGGAATCATTGTGATGACACGTCAGTAAAGCACTCGGCTTAGCCTGGCAGCCAACCAGCCAGCCAGCCAGGGAGGGGACGTGACGAAACTTTGTGTATACATTGTATTCTTTGGCTATAACTATCTAGATAAAGGCGATATGATAACATATAGAAGGTAAGGATATCAAAGTGATGCTGTGACCGCCATGTGTTGTATAGAAACTATCGACGAGTATAGGGGAAGGTGATCGCAAGTGTTTGAGGTGAATGCAGGTTAACTCCCTGGTCAGGAGTTAGGAGGATCGGATATAATACTCCCTAAAGCATTATACAGAATGCGCTTAAAGAGGCGGAATTATATTTGCTGACTACTGAGAAAATGGCTACTATGGTGGCTTGAATTAAATGGCAAGATTCATGAGATAGGGGAATATTAAATGAATATATTTGTGATTTACCTCTGTTTACTAGAGTAAGTGTGACAGCCTTGGCTTCAACTTCAGGGGTGTTGTAACTCCTGTCTCCAGAAGACAGGAATGGTGTAATAAGTGTACCAGAGAACCCACGTAAGGTGCGTCTTATTTACATTAGATATTTAAACTAACCGACAGACAGACTAGGCGAGAGCAGTGATTTTCATCCACCATTTGTATCTTGGCTGCTATAAAAAATACTTAGGATTCAGAATGTTTTTTCTAGCATGGTGGTACTTTAGTTTGATCAACACACTGTAAATTTGTAAAAGCTGTTTTCTTAGGCAGGTTGTGGGAGTGTGGTTGTGGTGGACGGTATTAAGAGCGGCGGGACAAGGACCTTCCCATATGGGGGAGCACCAACACCAGCTGCAGCAGCAGCAACAGCAGCAACAGCAGCTGTTGAAGCAACAAGAACAGCAGCAGCTGCTGAATCAACAGCAGCAGCAACAACAGCAGCAGCAGCAACAGCAGGATGACCCCCAGAGTGTCAAAGGTGGGAAGTGCTCATCGTCTTGGCTCAATTGTTGAGAGTTGGCTCGATGAAGAGGCAACATCACCTCCTCCCTTAGACTTATCTTAAGTGATCACCAACTGAAAGTTAACCGAATCAAAATATCTCTCGGACAATTATTGCCTAATTCTTCTCTTACGTTACCTAAATGATAGTGACAACACAGTAATTTCAAATTATTGTTTGACTGGTCAGTTCGTAACACCTTGACTAGTTTAATCATAACCTAACCTTGTATTCATCCTGTGGGCAATGTTGACGAAGTCACGTAATAGGTTGTGTGGAATTGGATCTCATTGTTCTATACAGTTGAATGTGTTGAAGTACTTGCTCTTTATTTGCTTGATACACTTCTCCCTAAACAGTCATCTAGTGGGCGGCAAAAGGAATATTACAGTCATGTGCATTCGCCACTTTAAGCTGTCAGTTTTGGATATATGGACATTATATAATTTTGAATGAATATTTAGTCATTTTCTTGAACGTCAGTAGTAAGAGCTGTCTCTAAATTCCATGTTTTTCACGTTCAATCGGACAGCGATACAGCTCCCCTGACGTGGAGTAAACATAAATGTTTAAAAATTTTCTTAAGCGTCAAATGCTTTGAACAACTTAATAATTTTACTACCCAATTTGACAAAGTATAGCTTATGTAACGTGTACAAATTTGACCGACTTCTTGAAGCGGTTCGATCATTAAGAAGTTAAAATCCCTACACGAGTAAAATTTACATTGCAGATTTTAGCCATAAGGTTAAGTGTAAATTAGGTTGTACTTGTAATCGCAACATTGATAAACACCTCCAGTGGTCACATGTAGGGCAAACACCACGTTGATTCAACATAGAATAAACGTTGATTTAATGTTACTCGAACGTGTTTTGCCTGCAGGGGTTTGGTTGCCATTCGAGGTCAGTACAGACAGTATGGTTGGTTGAAGTTCGAGGTCAGTACAGACAGAATGGTTGGTTGAAGTACAGACAGTATGGTTGGTTGAAGTACAGACAGTATGGTTGGTTGAAGTTCGAGGTCAATACAGACAGTATGGTTGGTTGAAGTTCGAGGTCAGTACAGACAGTATGGTTGGTTGAAGTTCGAGGTCAATACAGACAGTATGGTTGGTTGAAGTTCGAGGTCAATACAGACAGTATGGTTGGTTGAAGTTCGAGGTCAATACAGACAGTATGGTTGGTTGAAGTTCGAGGTCAATACAGACAGTATGGTTGGTTGAAGTTCGAGGTCAATACAGACAGTATGGTTGGTTGAAGTTCGAGGTCAATACAGACAGTATGGTTGGTTGAAGTTCGAGGTCAATACAGACAGTATGGTTGGTTGAAGTTCGAGGTCAATACAGACAGTATGGTTGGTTGAAGTTCGAGGTCAATACAGGCAGTATGGTTGGTTGAAGTTCGAGGTCAATACAGACAGTATGGTTGGTTGAAGTTCGAGGTCAATACAGACAGTATGGTTGGTTGAAGTTCGAGGTCAATACAGACAGTATGGTTGGTTGAAGTTCGAGGTCAATACAGACAGTATGGTTGGTTGAAGTTCGAGGTCAATACAGACAGTATGGTTGGTTGAAGTTCGAGGTCAATACAGACAGTATGGTTGGTTGAAGTTCGAGGTCAATACAGACAGTATGGTTGGTTGAAGTTCGAGGTCAATACAGGCAGTATGGTTGGTTGAAGTTCGAGGTCAATACAGACTATGGTTGGTTGAAGTTCGAGGTCAATACAGGCAGTATGGTTCGGTGTTTTGCAGGTGTTCTGGAGGCCATAATCAAGGTGGCCGTGAGCATGTGGGATAAGAAGAAGCTGGAGCATGTGGCAGACCTGCGTCGCACCGTCCGCCAGACTGGGAGGCAAGTGAGAGACATCTCGGCCTACCTCTATCCTGCCCTCTCCTACGCCTCCCTCCTCACACAGGTAAATGTCGACGTACTCGTCTTAATTTCTTAAGGAGTTCAGGGATTTGAGTGGGTGGGTAAGAGTATTTTTTGGGTGTGTGGGGGTGGTTGTGCAGTATGGCGTGATGTGTTGTAAAGAGATAGCATAGGGGGAATCAGTCTGGAAGAAATAGAAGGGCAATATACTAAGGGAAAGGTTAAGAGAAACGTACAAGAACATAATTAGTGAATACCACGATAAGGCCTTTATACCCATTGTAGACGGCCCCATTGAAATCTAACCTCCCTTCCCCGTCACCCATATACAGGGCGGAACCCGTCCACTTACGTTATACATCGCAATTTTATGGAATCGATCACTTTGCTAAAAATGTGATGCATTAGTAAAATTAAACCCCTCAGTATATTTACTATATATCTGCCAGGATAGGTTAGGTGGGTTGCTTTGGCTAGACATTTTAGGGAAGCCATTTACCTGACTCTTTTGATCTTCTGCATATTTCTCTATATATATTCTAAGAGTCGGTCATAGATCAGTCAACTAGCGTTCAAGAGCTGGTCAATAGTTAAGGTAACCAGGGACCAAGAGCCGGTCAGAGATCAGTAACCAACCTAGGAGCAGAGACAGCCAGTAGGAGTCCACAGATTAGCAGACGATTCTTCTCCCTCACACAGGTGGTGTCGCTGACTCCAATCTTGGTGTCGGCGGTAGTGTCGGCAGTGTCGGCGGTGGTGTCGGCAGTGGGTCTGGGGGTGTCTTGGACAGGCACAGGGATCGCCTACAGCGGCCAAGCTGTCCACTTCGTTGGCAACCTCATAGAGGCGAGTCACCTCCTTATCTTCTTTATTTCTAGTTTTAAATAATTTATTTTTTATTTCTAGATTTTATTTTAATTGTTCTTTATTCATTCTATGTGTTTCCACTTATTTTCTTCCCTAATGCCTCCATCTCTCCCTTCCCCTCTCTGTAGCTCTTCCACCTCCATGCCTCACTTCTTCCTTACCCTAACTCCCTCCATCTTCCCAGCTTCTCCATGGCCTACTGGCAAGGCTTCGTACAAACATTTCTTTTACCCAGTGTCATCTCCTGTGGCCTTACACTTGAGAACTCTCGCTGCTAACACACACACACACATGTATATCAATATAATAACGTTATTCTAGTAACAAGACCACTCGTGATTGTCTCCTCGTACGGGCTCCTCCTCGCCTTACACACACATGAACAGTGGATATCTTTCACATCTAGCACCCTTTTTAATTATCCAAAGCCTTGCTATGTAGCTAAGAGGATCTTGATAACACATGTTCGAATTGCTCAGATGGAAATTTTAATCAAACTCATTCTTCAAAACTGCCCAAATGCTTGAATTTTAAATATTCAGGTGTTCAAAAGTTTCCTTTCAACTGATTGCTATGTAAGCACCAATGCTGCTTCTTCAACTCTTTTTTAATGTTTATTATATTGCAAAGTAAACTGTATGGTCACCCTTGCTGCATTAAGAGACTTATGTCTTTCAATCTCCTTGGACAGAAATTTGCTTTGAAGGTTCCGGCAGTGATGACCATGGTTGTGTTAACTGGCATCTCGCTTCTCTTCATGTACCCAAATCTTCAAGAACGGTTCTTCGCCAACCTCGCTTCATATGGGCTTGGGTACGTTTCTTCAATGCCGTCCTCAGGTTTCTTTGGATTTTTCTAATTTAACTCTTCGCCCTTGTACTTCATCCCTCACTTGCCACAAGACTAAAATGGTCCATCTTTAAACAGTTGTAAAATGCCTCAGATATGTGCTTAGAGTACACTTACATTTGATTCGCTAAATTATCACTTCATACAGGTCTGCCCAAGCACTTGGACTTTTCAGTAGAGTGGATACCTCGCCTTCGTGCAGGTCTGTGTTAAAATCCTGATGTTCCAGGTGGTTGGGCTCCATTCTTTAGCTCAGTCCTATCCCAGTTCCTTGTCCTCTTGTCCTTTCAATGTGCAATCAAGTCATACTGCTTTTTCCTCGTGATTACCTTTACTTCCATCAAGTTCTTACCAAATATGTAATCCAGGTGATAGAGTACATTATGTTCGTCAGGCTGGCGGGGATGATGGCGACTGGGGTCAGGTCCTTCGTACCGGATGACACGGTGTGGGCGACCTTCATTGACACCTTCCACAATTTCGTCCTCACTCTCAGGAACAATCTTGTCGTTTGAGCTCTAAGCCTCTGGCGGCTGTGTTTTGATTTCACGCGTCATCAGTGCGCCTGGTATGAAAACCTTTACATATATAAGCCTGTGTACCTGGCCTCTGAATCCAACTCACTGCAGCTGACCCTCTATAGTAACCGTCCCCCTGACCTGAACCCCCCCTGTACCTGACCATCCCCCACCCTGTACCTGACCATCCCCCACCCTGTACCTGACCCTCCCACCCTGTACCTGACCCTCCCACCCTGTACCTGACCCCACCCTGTACCTGACCCTCCCACCCTGTACCTGACTCCCCCTGTACTTGACTCCCCCTGTATCTGACCCCCCCACTTTGTACCTAACCCCCCACCCTGTACCTGACCCCCGTGTATTTAACCCCCCCCTGTACCTGACCCCCCCCCTGTACCTGATCCCCCCTGTACCTGACCCCCCCCCTGTACCTGACCCCCCCCTGTACCTGACCCCCCCCCCTGTACCTGACCCCCCCCCTGTACCTGACCCCCCCCTGTACCTGACCCCCCCCTGTACCTGACCCTCCCCCCTGTACCTGACCCCCCCCCAGTACCTGACCCCCCCCCCCTGTACCTAACCCCCCCCCCTGTACCTAACCCCCCCCCCCTGTACCTGACCCCACCTGTACCTGACCCCCCCCCTGTACCTAAAGAAAGTAATAATCAGGTACAGTGACATCACCACTCAACGTCGTGTCTTCTCATCAATATGACAGTATCAGTACACTAAAGTTGTTTGATTTGGCCTCGTTTTATGTTCAGCAAGTAACAGTAATGAGAGTAATGAGAGAATTAATTAAAGTGCCGAAGATTATATGTACATTTTTTTTAATGGTTACACTGATAATCGGGTGTGTTTTTAGTGTTTTAAACTATGCTCGAATTTTGTAAACAATAAATTATTAGTACTAAAGCACGAATCCTTAATTAAGAAATTCCATCACTTCTGTAGCATACTCTTGGATATCTTCAGTCATAAACGTGGAACAGACGTGTATATATAATAAGGGCTGACACTTTGCATAATGATTATATAGTAGCTAAAGTAATTGGTGACTTGATCGACTTCCACGAAGCCAGAGATGATGATGAGGGAAGCACTGTTCATGTATTAGTTCTGTATTTACAGACTATAGTTTCATCGGTGCTTAACGTAGCGTCATGAGTGTTATAGATAGCTACAAGAGGCCCCCCTTTGATGCATGCTATGTTTATCACCCTCGGAAGTCTCGCCTCATGGTAAGCGGCTTGAGTACGACTCTGCATTGTCCCTCTTACGGTCGTGCATGTCCTTCTTAAATGTCCTGACTTCCAGGACGAGCGTGTGTCTTGCTTTCCGACCGCCCCTCGCGGTCACCTGTCCCTCAATAGAATTCTTGGTGACTCGGATAATTTTGATATCGTTCGCCTTATGCGTTTTTGTTCTCATATTGGCATCCTTGGTGATATTTAGCGCCCTCTAATTGTTTTGCGCATTTGATGGTGCTACATAGCCTTCCCGGTTTGGTGCCTTCTTTTGATAATTACTTACTTGAGTACGACTCACTTGGGTAAGTGGGGGGTATACCTCGGCACACTCTTAGGGTGATGTACGTGTGCAGGAGACCGACGTAGGGCTCCCGTTCGAATCACTAGAGCACCTCCCGGAAGGGTCACTCGTGAGGGGCCGCCCCTGGACGTCGGTAAGGTGTTCGGGCTGGGGAGAGAGAAAGAAAGTAAGGTCTTTGCACCAGCGTAGAAGAATGGTGTGGTAGAACCTTCTGTTAAAATAAGGAGGAGAGGGGGGGACGCTACTTTGGACGACACGACCTTTCCTGCACTGGTCAGAGCTCGTCCTTCATAACCCTTTATAAAGGGAGGACGAGCGCATCCATGTCCTAGCCAGAAAATAGTTTTTTTAAATGGTAATTCCAGTTGACGCAAAATCCTTTGGGGAAAAAATTAAAGCCAGATTATGCAAACTGTTCAACGTGAACTCTATACGTGGTAAGAAGACTGGCAAATGAATGGTCTGTAATACTGAAAAATGCAAAACATTATACATCTCAACGGACAAAACATATTGGAATAACTTTGAATCAGCGTTATCGACGTTGATTTATCCTTGAATCATCGTCTGGCCAACGTGCTTAGTTCCCAGTGGGCCCACTATACAAGAGTAACGGTATTTCAACATTGAATCAACGTTATCAACATTTAATGTTGATAACGTTAATCTAACGTCACTCTTGGATAGTGTACCCAAGTTCTGGGCCGAGATGGGGCATAGCAACACAATTCATAATTACCTTTTATAAAAAAGACAGGCTTATAGACTTAAACTGGTCGGTAGAGCGAAGCTCTCGCTTGCTGCAGGGCTGGCGTTCTACAGTCAAAGTGTTAGCGGACCGTTCCTTCACTCCACTCTCACATCCCAGCTCTTTGATCTCATATCCCAGCTCTTTGACTTCTTACCTCATCCAAGTGCTGTATAGTCATACTGGCTTAGCGCTTTCTCCTCATAATTGCCTTACTATATAAACAATGCGGCTCTACTGCAGATTAAAAATAAATGCAAAGACCTCAGAGTAACGATTACCCAGTCAATGAGAGCTGTTCAGCAATTTGGAGCTCCGGCATCTAGCACAAAATCCAAACCATTTCCTGAAAATAAACGAACATCTAGAAAATAAATTGTTTATTAAGCGGTACAAATTTCTGGTTAACCCTAGCTTTATATACTACAAGTCTAAGCATGGAAACCTAGTCTTAAAAAAAAAAATTGCAGTGTGACAATAAGCCCTCTCAGATGACTGCGATCTTTAAAATACTGAACAGAATGAAAGTCATTAATCTAAACTGCTTCTTGAAAGGGTAAACTGTTATTCTCACGAAAAGGACAACAGCACACAAGCTGTACAAGGAACGAGGTATGACTTAAGAAGTGATATTTCACCAATAAGCCATAGTAATTCGGCGGGCAGCCATTCAGCTGCTTGCCGAAGTCATAAATACAAAGAAAAGGCTTCTTTTAAAATGCAACTTGAGAAATCCTCGACGTGGCGGCCTTCGCAGAAATTTATTACAAAAACCCATGAACTTAAAAAAAAAAAAAACACTTCTCAAAGTTTAGTTAGCCCTAAAACATTTTCTATGAGTAACACGTCGTTTTAAATAAAGAAAATAATTTTATGGGGAGACGTTTTCAAATTAAATTCCGGATACAACTTTCACTGTTGAAGCTAAATTTATTTAACTGGGCACCACCATATATATTTTTTGTCATCACAGGGACATAAAGCTAGCAGCTTGTCAAAGATTTCCTCATTGTGTTTGATTGTTGTTAATTGTTGTTTAGCCTATAGAAGGTTATTGAGGTAACAACAGCTTACTGACCAACCAGAAAAAATACTTTAGTCCTGAACATAGTCCAGGACTAAAGTAAACAGTGTATATTCACCGAAAAGCTGGTTATATATATATCACTTGGATGGACTTAAGAAACTTTCGTCCACATTTTTTACCCTAAGCTCCCAGAGTCTCAGAGACTATTGGCACGAACTTATTGCAGTGTCCCAAGTCCCTGTACTTGCTAGTTTGGATGGATTGAAAATGCCTTGACATTTAAGGCTTCGGCGGACAGATGATGCCATGATGGATGATGACTTGATGGATGATGCCATGATATAATAATAATAATAATAATAATAATAATAATAATAATAATAATAATATTTTATTTAGGAAAAGTACATACATAGATGCAGCGTTACAAACATTTTGATTGATTTATAGATAGAGCTAGTACATATAATACCTAAAGCCACTAGTACGCATAGCGTTTCATATGATGGGGAAAAAAAGCATCTATTATCTATCCAACAATAGCTTGTTAAGCTTAAACTTCACTCGGGTGCGTTATTTTTGTCCTTTTTAAATAAGTGATCTGGATCAGTGTTCTCCAACTTTCTCAGTATTTTCTAAGTAACAAAACACCGTTATTATATAATGCTATATATTATAAATTATGTTAAACTTGTGAGAGAGAAAACGTACATTCTCTAGAGGAGATTATTTTGTAGAATACCCTAACTTGATTGACTTCCGATCCTCTGGATTGAGATATGTTGAACTCTGCATATATAATCTGAATATTAAAACACTCAATGATATACTGGACTTGTACCAAAGTTTTATTGTGGAATGCAACAATTAATATCAGTAATGTAATTGTAACGAGCTTGTAAAATCACTTTAATCACCAGACCAACAGAGAAAGGGAAGACGTCATCACCACACACAAGATTCTCAGAGGAATTGATACGGTAGATTTAACGTTATAATATATATAGTAGTTTATTTAACACGGGTTAAACGCGCAAGGGAAAAACAGGTGGAAACTGAAAACCCAAATGAGCCACAGACATTAGAAAGAATTTTTTTTGTTTAGTTTCAGCGTAGTTAATAAATGGAATACACTGATCAGTGATGTAGGGGAGTCCGATCCCATACACATTTTTAAATGATTAGATATGATTAGTCAAATTGGCTCAGGAATCTGTACACCAGTTGATTGATGGTTGAGAGGTGAAAGCACAGAGCCAAAGCTGAGCCCCTCGCATGCATAATTTGGTGAGTATGCGCAAACGCACGCGCACGTCGCATACACCTTTTCCCTGCATGACTGGCCGGAACATCTGCACAAACAGTTTGAAAAAAAAACTCCATAAACCTCATTACTCAGTGTTATCCCAAGTGTGCATTAGCGGCAAACGAGTGTCGCCTGACAGTTATATCCACATTTCTGTAATAAAATCCATAATCTCGGGTTCACACCTGTCAGTGAAGCTGATGCGGACTTTGCTGAGGTGAAGCAGGTAATGACAGATAAACAACTTTGCTTGTGGCATATTTATTCTTCTGTTCTTCATTTGCGGAGACCCGTATAGTCGCCATGGCTTGGCGTTTTCCCGTGATAATTCCCTCTCTCTTCTCTGGAAATATTAAAGTTCTGAAAATATCTGTTGAATCCTATGAGGTCCCAAGCATACCTTTGAGGACACTTTCTGACTTTTGAGGACACTTTCTGACCTTTGAGGACACTTTCTGACCTTTGAGGACACTTTCTGACTTTTGAGGACACTTTCTGACCTTTGGGGACACTTTCTGACCTTTGGGGACACTTTCTGACCTTTGGGGACACTTTCTGACCTTTGGGGACACTTTCTGACCTTTGGGGACACTTTCTGACCTTTGGGGACACTTTCTGACCTTTGGAAGCGTGTAAATCTTGCTTTAATTATTTTGTTCGGTACCTGGAGCGCTCTACATATATGTTGACTGGCAAGAGTGTATTTACTTAGTTGTGCTTGCGGGGGTTGAGCTCTGCTCTTTCGGTCCGTCTCTCAACTAACTACAACTAACTGTTACTAATTTTTTTACACACACACACACACACACACACACACACACACACACACACACACACACACACCACCCCCCAACCTCCAGGAAGCAACACGTAACTGCTGTCTAACTCCCAGGTACCTATTTACTGCTAGGTAACAGGCTCATCAGTGTGAAAGAAACTCTGCCCCATTTGTTTCTGCCTGGTCCGGGAATCGAACTTGGGCCACAGGATTACAAGTCCTGCACGCTGTCCACTCAGCTGCCAGACCCCTAACTCAGCTACGTGTGAGTGAGTGAGTGAGTGTTCGTGACTCCTACGTCCGGCTGGGAGCAGGGCGTCGAACAGCCTATGAATAAGGTGACAAAGAAGGTTATCATAAAGAATTGGAATAATATGATTATCATTATTATCTTCCGCTATGTAGCTCTTGTGTTTTTTTCCTATCTCTGTCCCATAGAACGTGACCAGCCCCCCCCCCCCCCCCCTCACATAAAAAAACATCAAATCCTTTCCTCCCCTTTGTATCCTCCCTCCTTCTCCCCCCTCTATTCTCCCTCCTTCTCACCCCTCTATTCTCCCTCCTTCTCCCCCTCTATCCTCCCTCCCTCCATCGCCCCCTCTCGCTCGACGCTGGTTAAATACCAGGTCGACGTGATCGTAAAGGTAAATATTGGAGTGAAGCGACCAGCTGTCGTCCTCCTCCGGGTCTTGGCAGCAATGGTGTGCTTCAACACCCATTACCGGCGCGCTCGTCTGCTGCTCCTGCTGCTGCTGCTCTCTCTGGTCGCAACCGATACTGCCTCAGCCTCCAAATTAGTCAAGCTTAAGGTAAGCCAAGCAAGGAAATTTCTAACTCAGGGTGCCTGGTTGTGAGGTAGGCTGAAAGTCATGGACAAATCTGTGTGTGTAAGTGTAAGAAATTGTGTGTTATTGAATATGAACGAAAGGATTAGATCTAGGATTCTTGCACAGATTTTTACCATTTTTTTAAGTTCTACACTTGAGTTACCGGTACTCATGGGTGGGTATAGGGCCCACTGGATTCAGTTTCCCACCAGCCAGCCGAGGCCTCTCCTCGTGCGCCACACAAGAGACAACATACAACATCTGTACTGACTGTGCTCACGTATTACTTAACCAGCTATTCACACGTATATGCTACTCCTGCATTCACGCTCTCTGTCATCCTACTATCGACGCACAAAATGATACTATGATTCCTAGTTACTAAATCCGCCGATTTGGATTTAGTAAACAAATAATCCACAATGTAAAAAAAAAAAGTACGCTTGGTAACATTGGTAGTATGAAGTCAGTTCACTGCCGGGTATGGTGACAAACACCCCTCTTTCCATGTATTTAAATATACATATGTACTAAGTATACATACATATGTACTAAAATCATCACAACAATAAGTGTTGCTTTTCAATTATCCCCAGGGGGGTCAATTTCATCCAACCACTTGTGCTGGACGGTAGAGCGACGATCTCGCTTCATGCAATTTGGCGTTCAATCCCCGACCGTCCAAGTGCTTGGGCACCATTCCACCTCCCTCCCCCCCCCGTCAGATCCCAAATCCTTGTCCTGACACGTTCGTAGTGCTATATAGTCGTAATGGCTTGGTGCTTTCCGCTGATAGTTCCCTTCCCTTTCCGAAGGGAAGTCATTTGTCTCTATTTGGAACACTTGGCGCGTTCGATACCTGTGTTCGCCTTGTGGTCTTTTGCTTTCGAACTGGCGTCTTGAGATGATTTTTAGCACCTTTTGTATATATCCAGCGACACAGAGTGCTACATAGTCTTTTCTGCTTGACGCCGTCTTTTGATAATTATTTTATTTTTACAAAACCTCTTTAATTTCAGTACGGCTAACTTGGGCTATAACTACACACACTCATATCAGAGGGTATACCCGGCGTTGCTCGGGTCCACATCTTCACTACACGCTCTATTCATCACTGTAGCCTTCCTCACTACCCCGTCCTCAACCATCATCACCTCGACCTGTCCATCATCTTCCTTCTCCGTCACAACCTTCCCTCTCTTTCACCACTTTTCCTGTATCACTACAACCATCTTCACTGCGCATTGTCTTATCTATATCTGTACATGGGAGAAGTAAATTATCAGGAGAAAGCGCCAATCCATTACGACTATATAGCACTGGGAAGGAATCAAGATTTAGGGCGGGACGGGGGAAAGGAAGAACGATCTTCTATATCAATAGAAAATGTTTATTTGTTCGAGGATCGAGGACAGACGCTTAGGGCTAGTCTCACCAAAGTTTGCAGGGTGACTAGTGGTTGTTTTGCGGATAGTCAAAAGCAGGTGGGAGTCGAAATCCATGTCCCCCTTTGCCTGAAATGGCAAGCTACATCAATTACTAATATCACTAAATGCTGGACTCGATCTTCCCTAAAGATTCATCAAGAATATTATCATCTACGTGACTAAATGTTAGTTTGTGTTTGTGCTTTACTGATGAATTGATGAAAACAGTGACAAGATTCAATTTGTGTCTTTAGTGGGCCTGGCGCTTTTCGACAAGCCCGGTTTAGCATCCTTGAAGGCGGATGGGAAATAATACAATTACAATACAATACAATTTTATTTAGGTAAGGTACATACATACAATAAATATTTACAAGGATTGTTTGACTTATAGGTATAGCTAGTACATACAATGCCTAAAGCCACTATTACGCAAAGCGTTTCGGGCATCACAATCATAATCACAAAATAGTAATACAATGCATACATGTTTTTTGCTTTTCCTGTTCATTTCTAGTCACGTCAGGATTTAGCCACTGAGAGCAGCAGTGCCCCGGACTGGATTTCTTGGGACTCTAACACTGAAATATCCGACACTGGAGACTTTAATACAGATGATGACTACTCTGAAAGTTTGACCACAGAAGGATCTGACACTGAGAATTGGTATGCTTCAAATGATTCTGTGGCTCCAGACCCATCGTCCTGCGCATACCCTCAAGGTCAGACTTCTCTGTCTCTACTGTTTTACCATTTATTACATATACTTGTATAAAACAAAAATATTATATATTACATAGCATAAAAATTTTAAATTGTTGATTTTCCAATGGAATTACAATATTATAGTAAAAACAATATTAGGAAAACTATTATGTATACGAGTACAAGTGATTGTAAACTATTATGTATACGAGTTCACGTGATTGTAAACCATTATGTATACGAATGCAGAATAAGGCCTGCGAATAAGAGTTACATACGTGACTATTTGGAATGTGAAAAAATCGCAGAATTCAGAGACAACACGATCAATGGAACCCAAGAAATGTGTAAGTACTTCATTCAAAACGATGTACTGCCGGGAATCTTACCGAAGTATCCAAAATTTGCTTTCTGTAAGATAGTGCATGAATGACTGTAAAGCTGCCGCCCAGTTGGGTGGGTGTGGAGCAAGACTAGTAACTGTGTGACTCACCATAGATGTAAAGTGCCTTGTATAGTGACTGTTGTGAGCCTTTTGTTGAATCACTTATGATATAAAAAGATTATCGATGTGTACATGTATTTGTGTAAATGATTGTATATATATGTACATGTATATATAACATTAATGATTGTGTAACTATAGCTTCAAAAGATTGTCACTTGCTTAGCTAAATGAACTATGGGGTTCAGTTCCTGAACCGATTATGTGCCTCTGTAACCCTTTCCACCACCGCCCACGGGATGAGTATGGGGTGCATAATAGAGAATCAATCACCACTCTAGTTGTTGATAAATGTATCTGAAATTCGAAAAATAAGGAAAGATTAACTTGATTGATGTACAGTACATAAATGTTCACAATGCGATATTTATTTAAATGATTGAGAAATTGGCCTCAACCATGACTTTTGACCTATAATCACCCCTGCCAGTCTTTTAGTTACCTATAACTGACGTCATTAAACTAATCTCCTTGAATGTTGGATCAAACCATTTGCATACATATTCATCATTTAAATACGTCCCTAATATGAACCTAATCATATAACAACGAACTCCTCATCTTTGAACCCCTCCCCATACAGAGGCGCTGGGGTCAACCTCGGGCGTGATCCGCGTGGGGTCAACTACCGAGACCTACTTGGACAACCAGGACTGTGAGTGGTGGCTCCAGGCACCTCGTGGCACCGTGTTCCACATCACCTGGCTCTCCTTTGACCTGGAAGACGATGATGAGTGCTCCAGGGACTATGTTCAGATACAGGACGTCTCCACAACTGGCCAGATCTTAGCAACGTAAGTTGAATGTCATAATGCTTGGAAATAAACGCCCCTGAAACTTAAACATTATCCAGTAGTGTAATGGAGAATAAAGTTTATTGTTGACCAGATCACACACTAGAAGGTGAAGGGACGACGACGTTTCGGTCCGTCCTGGACCATTCTCAAGTCGATTTTGAGGCGCTGAGGTCAACGACTTGAGAATGGTCCAGGACGGACCGAAACGTCGTCGTCCCTTCACCTTCTGGAGTGTGGTCTGGTCAACTTACATGAGGGGTCTAAAGTATAACCGAAATGGAAACCTTTTCGAAGGAAAATCATATTAAAAAATTCAGATATCGATGATAGCTTCTGAAATTTGGATAAGTAGTTAACCCCTTAATTTTTCATTTTGTTATGAATATTTGAGAAAAATGAAAGGAAAACAAGGTTACGTAAGAAATAACAAAAAATTAAGGTTTAAAGTCATTATTTTGTACCTGAATTTACCTGAGGGCTGGCCTCACTAGTGGCCTCGTCGAGGTCAGGAAGCCGGTGGCTTGTCAAAGATCCTCCCATTTGTCCTTATAATTTTATCCAGCTGAATATTGAACTGAAGCAATGTTACTGCATTTACGGCTTCGGTGGGTAGGCGGTTCCATTGGTCCATAACCCTATGGCCGAAAAAAACATCTCATGTTTCTATACTACATTATGGTTTGAGATTGAAACTGTTGGTCCTTGTTCGTGTTACATATGACCTTTTAAATACACGTTCAAAAAGCAAGCTAATTAATGACTTTTATGTAAAATAAAAAGGTTTATCTTCCCATTGTGCAATATTAGCCGGAGATATGTGAATTGATGGTAATTTAGGGATCCATGAATTCTCAATGGCTCACACTAATGCTAAGGATTGACATAAATCACGCATGGTGGTTCTTAAGCACAGCTTCGCAATTTATATTGTCTGTCTCCAGTTGGAGGTACTGTGGGGCGAGGCTGCCAGGAGGCTTCAGTACCATCGGCTCACAGGTGGTGGTGAGGTTCCACAGTGATGGCTCTGGCGTCAGGCCAGGCTTCACTCTCTCCTACACCGTTATCCGGGCGCCCATTGGTATGACCTTCTATTCCACCTAATATTCTAATAGATATTGTGACGAATGTATTATGTTCAGTAGAAGTGTTTACGTTTATCAAGGGCCTATCTTTATTAGCTTACCATATTTCATATATCTTGCCTTCATTAGTCGACCATTCATCGCCCCTAATATCTAAATGAATGAAATATATATATAGTTATATTAAAGTTTTATATGATCATATATTTGTTCCAGTGTGTTTATAATTCAGTTTGATCCGTATAATAAAGTGTGTGTATTATGATTGCTTGCAGTAACGTGGAGTGCTGGCTCAACCCCATCTCCGGCGCCAGACGGGATCATAGACATCAGCGGCCCTCCCAGCTTCCCTCCCAGCGGCCCTCCCAGCAACCCTCCCAGCGGCCCTCCCATCTTCCCTAACGAGGAGGCGTCCTGCAGCACTAGACAAGGTATATAGATGGAGGTTCCCTCTGCTGTTCCCACTTTTCTTCGTTCCACTTACGTATTACTCTTACACTGAAGTGTAATAGTAATAAGCAAGTGGAAGAAGACACATCCCTGAGGTTCGTCTTCGTGTCTAGCGTCCATGCATGTCTATTTTAATTTTATTTTAATACATATACACACACACAAACACACACACATGTATAAATATATGTATGTGTGTGTGTGTGTGTATACAATATATACAATCAATTTATTTGAGTTTGGTAGGATTAGAAGTGTATTGTTGAGTGTCATGGTTGAGTTGTGTGTACTAGATGTACTCGCTTGGATGTACTTACCTAAATTAAGCTCTGTTTTTGAAATATTAGTAATTTAATGCAGTGACTCAAGGCTCTTATTTTGCCTTTCATCTTCACATTTAAAACTGAATATGTTAGTTTCAACTTTTTCCTAATTGTAATACACTTTATTTATCTTGGAGTCTTTTGCCTGTTTTGAATTAAAGATTTTATCAGTATTTAAATTGTAAATAAATAAAAATATATTATTATACCTTAAACGTATTTCAATTAAATTACAGTTAATTGAAAATCAGCCAGGCTTCATTATTCCCCCTCGTGTCCTGTATTATTCCAGGTTGTCATACCTATGACAGCCGAACGTCTACCTCAGGATCGACTCATTTTCTCGTCCTATGCATGTCACCTAAACCCATTTAGAGTCACCATTGACCAAATAGACAATACTTTACCTGGGAGCTTCTTTAGGTTCACATAGAGTTGGTCATTTTCAAGTAACTCTGAACTGTCTTTAACTTGCTTTAAAGTTAGGTAGTTAGTATGTAACCCAGCAAGTGACCTCTCCTGACCACTGACAGAGATAGATGGACTCTCTGGCATCTTCAGCGCGGGATCGACCAGCTCCTACTACCAGAACAACCAGAGATGTGAGTGGCAACTCGTGGCACCCCCTGGCACTGTTCTCCGCATCACCTGGCTCTCCTTTGATTTGGAAGCCCAAGCAGAGTGCCAGTACGATTACGTTGAGATACGAGAATCTTCCTCAGACGCTGCTGATGTCGGTAACTGCTGTCAGAATATCATGTAAGCACAACATATGTTTGTGTCCGAGAACTAATTAGTTAATTATGAGGATAGCTAACTTTTGGTAAATTACTCTGGGGATAAGGTAAGGTAAGGGAGAAAGCACTGACTATTTGGACCAAGGAGGGTCGACTTGCTAGAAGCGGGGTTGTCACTGCACCGGCCAGTCCAAGTGAATGGGTACTATGTGAATAAATGAAAGTTTCTATTGAGAATGGCAGTTGCTATTTGTTAAGGGTGCCTCCTGTGGATAAATAGGTATCTTCGTAGACAATTGGATGTCCAAGGAAAGACTAGGAAGCCGTCGAGAACACGTGGATGCCCTAAGGGACGTGTAGATTTCCTAAGGGACAACTGGATTCCCTAATGGATTTAATGTGTTATACTCATGACATTTTTGAATTAGATTTGAATAAATTGGAATATTTCCACTTGTAATGTTTGAAAAATTTAAAAGCGATGAACATAGTTAATTGTAAAACACAATAGAGTTTAATAAAATATATCTGTGTTCACTTCACTGTTTTAACTATCAACGTATTACCAATATTGTATCCAGTTACACAGTATATTCATCAATTTTTGTCATCGTTGTAAGAAAAATATTGGTTAGATCTATAAAACAATTTGCACATCACATATATATAGTTATTGATTTGATTTGAATTGGAATATTTTGTACTTCATCGACAGTGTGCTAATATAGGTTTCTGCTCCCCAGTCGGAGGTATTGTGGGGCGAGGCTGCCAGGAGGCTTCAGCACCTACAGCCGCCGGGTGGTTGTGAGGTTCATCAGTGATTCCTCCGTGGTCAGGCCAGGCTTCACGCTCTCATACACCTTTACTCCGGTCAACGGTAAGGATACAAAGTCTTGCATTGTACCCAAGACGGTTTGAAAGTAGGTTTTCTAAGCTGACCTTACGTTACCTAGCCCAACCAAATCTAGTGTAGTCTAGCCAGCCTGACCTAAAGATATATGTGATTTTAACGATTAGAAAGTGAGTTTTATTGAAGCACCGGTGTACCGATTGATTATACCATAACAGTAGTGTGTGTGTGTGTGTGTGTGTGTGTGTGTGTGTGGGTGTGTGTGTGTGTGTGTGTGTGTGTGTGTGGGTGTGTATGTGTGTGTGTTTACCTATTTATATTTTCCTATTTATTTTTGCATTTCTTTGGTATTCCTCTTTCCTGTTGTTGGTCACAGGATTCAGTGACTTCCGATCTATATTACTCTAACCATATCGACTTTTGATACTGAGTCTGGAGTGATTTTCTACTACGTTCTCGATTTTATTTTTTTATTTTTCTGCTATATGTGTAAAAATAATTGCTCACTATTTCTTGGACTCCTCTACTCCTCGAGCTTCCATTTGCGTCTTTTCAGTCTGTTGTTGTTAATTTTTAAAAATTTTCAGTTTTTCTACCTCATCAATTATCCCGAGTGTTTTAATTTTATCTCAAATATATACATTTTTTATTACTGGTATTAAGTTCTTGAAGCCATTTCTCGGAGGTAGTTTATCTCCTCTCCCCAGCCTGAAAGGTGCATCCCCTCGCCTATTTCTCGTATATTCTTTGTGATGCTGCATTGGCCAATTTTTTATCACAGATTCCACTAATTTTACACCAAAGACTTCAGTCATTTTATGGGGATTACCAGTCTGCCTCTATTGTTGAAGTTCCCAACAATTAGTACTTTGACTTTAATTCTATGCATGATTTCTCGATGTCTTCGTGTTCCCGTTTGTATAGAGGTATGTGTTCTCGTATGTAATGAGGCATGTATGTATGTATATTTGGCGCTTATGGTCGCTGCTTCAGAGTTCTCTAAGTTCTAGTTATTATTTATCTAGAGTTTTAAATCTTCCTCCTTGTCTTTGTTTACAGTTTTTCCTAGAAGATCACAGTCATTTATCGTATTTTATCTGTCTTTCGAGGAGAGGGGGGGGGGGAGTTCAAAGGTGCAGGTGTAAATAATTGTGAAGAGGAGGAAAGTCCTTCACTAGAGAGGTTGGAGATTGTGGATAACAATCAAGGACTTTCTTGTTAATGGCGTGAGTCCTATTTGGATTATTAGGTCGAGGGGTGAGGTAGCAGAGATTGTGGAGATTTCACTTGAACTGGGTGTTGGATGGTGGATAAGCACTGAAAGAAATTGGAGAGAGGAGTTGGTGTCAAAGAAGAGTTGAGGTAAATAGAGATATGGGTGCAGGTAAAGGAGGTGATTTTTGCAGTGTTGAAGAATAGGTATAAGACTAGTTGCAAATGTGTGTTTAAAATACGTTGTATTTGGGACAGAAACAGTGAGCAGGCTTGAGGAAATGGTAGTTGTTTGCAAGTGGAAGATGAAATCTAGACATAAGGGTAGGTTCTGGCTCGTTGGGTGTGGAGACAGAGGATGGAAACGTTTGGGAAAATGTGTTGGGAAAGATTTCACTTTGAATGGGATGAAGGATGGAGAGTAGAGTTAGGTAAAAAGAGCAAGCAAGAGTATAACGGGAAGGAGAAATATGTAGGGGAGGAGAGGAAGGCAGAAAAGTAGCCAATAACAAGAATTATGATTGGGAAGGAAAAGGGAATAAAGGCGTGTCAAATATTACAAAGATCTCATGGGTATTGTTTGTGTTTGGCATTAGTACCATGTACTCTCTATACCCTCAATGAATTAATCTTTCATTCATGCACATGTCCTACGCAAACCCCTGCCAGGGTGATCTCGTTGTTGATAGTTTTGCCTTTGATAAGTAACAAAGGTCATCACCAACAAGCAAAACAGAGTTAGAGAGTAAACGCAATTGCGAACATCTGCAATAAAGCCAAAATTGACGCTGTGAACATAACGTCGAATCCAGACTATATCCATATCAGAAGCAGGAAGAACAAGGCCTCCGCGGCGGGGTTTATAGTGCATCCTATAATAAAAGTGACCGAATATGCTTAAAATTTCTTGAATCAAACATGCTAGAATTCACAAACGTACGTGTGCCTGCCTTGTTGATAGCCCCAACAACGCTCGTGTCTCCCACAGGAACCAGGAGCAACAAGTGATCTTCAGGGACGCAAAATTTAACGTGATAGAAGCAAGCAGTATTACGACACAACCAGATGACTCTGCAGTCATCTAACGCTTCATCACCAGAGAAATGAATGGAGGCATTGATGCTCTTATTGCTAAGTTAATAATTTTAAAATATAATTTGTAACACATAATCCCACATATTTATAGCCTCACCCCCACCTTTGCCTCACTATCCTCACCCATATATTTTCCTTTTTATAAGCACCAGGCTTATATATCTCTGAGAGATTTAATAAAACTCTAATTAGCGTAACTTAAACTCAGAATAATGAACAGTCTCATACTGCTCTTTCTATACAAACACAAATAAATATTAACACAAAAATGGTTAAGTGTTTATAACCTTAGTGTATCTAATCTATATAACATTGAATGCCTGTATATTTGTCCAAAGTTGAAGGTCAGCCGCTTGGGTATTATCTTCGCCAAACTTTGCACGGTCGTTGCAGTGGGGTACGTGCCAAACATGGTGCCGTTTATGGTCAGCTCCACTGATGCGAGTGCAATGTGGCACATGCTACTGTAGTGATTCTTATGACAACTCTTGCATTCCGGCTCGACTCTGAAAAAAACTAATTCTTAATATATCGTAAAACACGGTACTGATCACGCATTTTTTCTTGCTCATCATGCCCTCTAATAAGATGAAGAATTTTTGAAGACAGTATTTTTTCCCTCAAAATTTTTAGGCTTGTGGGTTAGGTGTCTAATTGTCTGCAACTTTTTGCATTTGTGTCTTCATAATCTGGCAAGTCTCCCCTAAAATGTCGGCAATCACCCTCACACATTACACAATAATATGTTTTTAGTGATCAGGTTTCATACGTGATGTAAACCAGCACACAGGCGTCTGGCTACCTCAGGACTGCTGCTGTTCTCTCTCCACGACGGCGAGCCTCACTTGGTCATCTCTGGCAACCTCCTCTCTCTAGCTGGGTGGCCAACCCCCCAACCCCCAGCAGAATGTGGTCAGCCATCCAGCAGAATGTGGTCAGCCATCCAGCAGAATGTGGTCAGCCATCCAGCAGAATGTTGTCAGCCATCCAACAGAATGTGGTCAGCCATCCAGCAGAATGTGGTCAGCCATCCAGCAGAATGTGGTCAGCCATCCAGCAGAATGTGGTCAGCCATCCAGCAGAATGTGGTCAGCCATCCAGCAGAATGTGGTCAGCCATCCAGCAGAATGTGGTCAGCCATCCAGCAGAACGTGCCAACCATCTGCCACGTTTATATATATGTTCAGTTACTCGTTATTTATGTATTTATTAACATTGATCATCAGATCCTTTTTCATGTTGAATACCGGTTGGCACTGCTGAATTTAATAGGTATAATGGGAGAAATAGAGATACCCATATAAATCATAAACTTATGGGATATTCACATCAATCG
>NC_091211.1:23535678-23548178 GCF_040958095.1 Procambarus clarkii
GTCATTCTTAAAAAAGACGAATATCTGGCGAAAATGAACATCATACTCTCTGACCAAACTAAGTTCCAAAGGGTAACGAAGGACACTACAGCCGAATTAAAAGCAAAGGTCAACAAACTGATCGAAACTGTGAACGCCAAGAAATCCGGACTCCACCTGCCAAAGATCATTGGGGAATATAAACCTGGATATGCGTATGGAAATGTCAAGACGCACAAGCCTGGAAACCCACTTCGGCCAATCATTAGCCAGATACCCACACCCACGTACAGATTGGCAAAGCGACTCAACGGCCTGCTGACTCCTTATGTTCCTTGCGCCTTCAGCCTGAAGTCTCCAAAGGAATTTGTGGACTTACTGCGGGGCGCACGGGCCACAGGGATAAGAGCCTCGTTGGACGTAGAATCGCTGTTTACCAACGTACCTGTGGACGAGACAATCGGAATGATAGCCGACAGAGTGTATCGTGATCCAGCCTGTACTCCTCTTGACATGCCAGAAAGTATTCTGAGGAAACTACTCCAAGCTTGTACTAAAGAGGCACCCTTCTTGAGCCCGGATGGGCATATGTATAAGCAAGTAGATGGGGTCGCTATGGGTTCTCCCCTAGGTGTCCTGTTTGCAAACTTCTACATGGGTACCATCGAGCAAAAAGTCTTAGTCGACATGAACTTGAAACCGGCCATATACTGCAGGTATGTTGACGACATTTTTACACAGGTACCTGATGTCAGACATCTGCAGGAGCTGAAGGAGGCATTTGAGCAGAGTTCCGTGCTGCGTTTCACTTACGAGACGGAAAAGGATGGGAAGCTGCCTTTTCTAGATGTAACAGTCATGGAAAAGGGCGGAGGTTTCCACACTGCAGTCTACACAAAGGAAACAAACATAGGAATGTGCCTAAATGCCAACAGCGACTGCCCTGACAGGTACAAGAGGAGTGTTGTTAACGCATACGTCGACCGTGCTCTCAGCCACAGCTCAGAATGGAAGCAAGTCGACGAAGAACTCTGTAGGGTAAGGCAGGTTCTAGTCAATAACGGCTTCTCCAATGGTTTCATCGAAGACATCATAAGAAGGAAAGTGAAAAGCCATGCAACCTCTGAAGAGACAACTAACACAACACCTATACCCCCTATTAGACTATTTTACAGGAACTTCTTTTCCACAGCTCATAAAACAGAGGAAAGGGTCCTGAAAGATATTGTTAATAGAAACGTTATCCCTACAGACAAAAATCAGAGGATACAACTGACGATTTACTATAAAACCAGAAAAACGGCCAGCCTACTCATGAGAAACTCTCCAGACACGAAACAGAACGCTTTAAAAGAGACTAACGTCGTCTATGCCTTCAAATGCCCACTTGGGGACTGTAAGCTCCAAAAAACCCAGTATATAGGCAAGACAACAACATCTCTTTCTAGGCGTTTAACGATGCATAAACAACAGGGCTCCATTAAGGAACATATAATCTCTTCCCATAACCAAACCATCGCCAGAGAAATCCTAGTAAACAACACAGAAATCATCGATAGATACAGCGATAGCAGGCGGCTTGACGTTTGCGAGGCACTACACATCAAGAAGTCAACACCAGCAATCAACAGCCAATTATTGCACAACTATATTCTACCCACCTCAAGACTCCGCTCCAATATAGAAGCATCAAGAAATATGGACCAATAGGCTTTCTACAAACACTTCTATTCAATATCCATTGTTTCGTGTTCTGTCTTGTGTTGATACTTTTAATACCCTATTAATATCCTCTAATGCCACATCATCCTTCCCACCTCACTCAAATGTAATGCCACATCACCCTTCCCACCTCACTCAAAAGTAGATATAAAATCAGGGAAATGCAAGTTCTAATCAGTTGTGTATTTGTGAAGTCTTTGAAAATGTAATAAGTTTTACGAAACGCGCCCGTGTCGCGTCAGACTAGAAATAAAAATGAATTTTGGAGAAGTGATTTTTGATTTACCTCCAACAGTGAAGCATAATGTACGAAAGATTGAGAAAATTCGTGTTAGAATTATTAATCTTACTTTTTCGGTCATATTTAATAAAATATGTCTACAGGAAAGACTGCTACCAAAATATACTAATATATATATATATATATATATATATTATATATATATATTATATTATATATATATATATATATATATATATATATATATATATATATATATATATATATATTTATATATACATATAATATTTTTTTCTTTGAATCGATGAATTCGAAAAGAACACAAAATCTGACAAATTTTAGTTTGAGCTAACTGATTAACTGATTAAGCTGAACCGACTCGTAGCGTGGGCAAGGAGGCGGGGCTTGTCTGCTGGTGTCTAGAGGGGTGATTGACTATTGCTGCCTGCACTACCAGCTAACATGAGGTGGGACGGGAGTAGGATGGAAGGTAGAGGGAGGCTGTGAGCAGACAACACCAGCAGTAGAAGCAACAGCAGCAGCATCAGTAGGAGGGAGTGTTTATGGGAAGACATAGAAGAAAACGGTAACAATTGAGATCAGGAAAAGGTGTGAAAGGGCATGTTGTAAACGGGAAATAAGGAGGAAATGGGAAAAGGTAACGAGAGAGAGGAGCAGCAGCAGTAAATTGAAAGGGCTAGTAGAGCCCCCTGAGAACGACAGCGAGGGCAGCGAGTGGAAGGAGGGCAGCGGCTGCGGAGGGCAGGTAGGCGGCGTTGCAGCCGTCTTCCTTGCAGGCACAAACCCAAGTGCGGGTGTTGTAGCCACTCTTGTAGTAACACGACTTTTCCTGCTCCTTGTTCTCCACGTAGCCACACGCTCGGTAGACCCGGTTCTCTGCTGGGTGATCTGAAATGTACAGTACGGGTCAGTTATTCTTTCAAGGTTAATGCGGGTGTGTACTATTTGTACTCGCCTATTTGTGTCTGCAGGATCGAGCATTGACGCATGGATCCCGCCTTTCGAGCCATCGGTTGTTTACAGCAATGACTCCGGTTCTATTTCTCTATCATACCTAGTTTTAAAATTATGAATAAACTCACACACACACACACACACACACACACACACACACACACACACACACACACACACACACACACACACACACACACACACACACACACTCTGCAGTCAGACATGCTACTAAGTGGCTCCCAGAGCTGAAGGGGAAGAGCTACGAGGAGAGGTTAGAGGCATTAAATATGTCAAAACTAGAAGACAGAAGAAAAAGAGGTGATATGATCACTACGTACAAAATAGTAACAGGAATTGATAAAATCGATAGGGAAGTTTTCCTGAGACCTGGAACTTCAAGAACAAGAGGTCATAGATTTAAACTAGGTAAACACAGATGCCGAAGAAATATAAGAAAATTCACTTTCGCAAACAGAGTGGTAGACGGTTGGAACAAGTTAGGTGAGAAGGTGGTGGAGGCCAAAACCGTCGGTTGTTTTAAAGATTTATATGAGAAAGAGTGCTGGGAAGACGGGACACCACGAGCGTAGCTCTCATCCTGTAACTACACTTAGGTAATTACACTTAGGTAATTACACACACATGGTTTAAAACTAGATATGATAGGGAAATGGGACGGGAGTCATTGCTGTAAAAAACCGATGGCTAGAAAGTCGGAATCCAAGAGTCAATGCTCGATCCTGCAGTCACAAATAGGTGAGTACACATACGCACGCACACACACACACACACACACACACACACACACACACACACACACACACACACACACACACACACACACACACACACACACACACACACACACCACACACACACACACACACACCACACACACACACACACACACACACCCATACACACCCATATATATATAATATATATATATATATATATATATATATATATATATATATATATATATATATATATATATATATATATCGCAACAATATTAATTTATAAATTCTTAGAATCGAAGATATATATACTAATTGAGAGAGGAGAAGTGCGGGGCTCTAACCCGGGTCCAAAATATACTCAGTCAATACTAAACACCAACGTACCTTTGCCGAAGTCCATGTCGAGGTAGATATCGAGCTTCCTGCATAGAGTATACTTGATTGTTCCGTTGTCTTTACACTCTTTCAGGTAGTCGTTGGCCTTGGGCAACGTCAGGTCCCTGCACGTGTCGTTCTGGTGGCTGTTGCACTGGTAACATTTGATTGCAGACACTGGAAGATGGGGGAAGGATGTTGTAAGTGTGTCCATGTTCAGTGATGCATATGGTGTGGGAAGGTGTTTGGGGTATATAGATGAGGATGGGAAGGAGAGGAGGGGTGGGGGTGATTGCTGTATTGGAGGAAGATTATAGACTCTTATAGGATAGGTGAGGAGTACTTAGGATGGTTATATGACGGAGAAAAAGACAGAGAGTGGGGAAGGGGTGGATAGACTCAAGCACAGTCGGGTACCTTTACTAGTCTATCTATAAAATAGAATGTCTAACTATCCGTCGAAGGATGGAAAGCAGACGCTTGGGGCTAGCCTCACTCAACTTTACATGGTGATTGGTTGTTTTATAGCGAATCTTGTTGGGCGGTTGAGCAACCCGTTCTCAACTCAAGTCCATTACATCCAGTGGTCGACAGCACAGACGCATTCGTAAATTTTTACATACTGTTCATTCAAAACGGGAATTTTCTCAAATATAAATTAATATTATAATATATTAGTATATTATGCACATATAAGCATAGGTTAGATTAGGTTAGGTGTTTAGGTTCTGTTGGCGATTATTTGTATTTGTAATACGTGGGTGAAGCATTTACAGGGTTGTGGTTCGAACAAAATTCGTCAGTGAAGCACTTGTTCCGGAAGTGTTCGAACGTCAACAGTTGTGAGTCCTGTGTAAATCGTTTTTCATTCCTAACATGAGGTTTGGCGGGTGGATGGAACCACTTTTGGGTCTTTCTTTGTAGGACGCGCTGGGTTGAGTCAGATCCTGTGCCACTCCTGAATGGGAATTGGTCTTTGTACCTCCTTTACGAGGTCAATGTATATGAAATGTGCATCCAAACGTCCGTAGAGTGAAACGCCAATTTAAACATTAGCTTATTCTAACATTGACATTCAAATTTAGTGTTCACAACAGATCTACGTACTTGGCACAATCTTCTGATTATAGTAGATGTAGATGGTGTGTGGTGAAAATGGTTACAGTGATAGTGGGATATGTAAATTTTATGTGGATGGAGATGGGGAGTGTGTGAATAAGTTTACAATGATGAAGACAATGTGTTTCAGAAATGGTTACTGTGAGGAGCCGGAACGTGCATGTTATGGCAGGTGTGGTGATGGGGAGTGTGCATGTTGGAAGAGGAGGGAAGGGGTGTTTGTGGCAGGAAAGATAGGCAGGGTTGTGGGGAGGGGGAAAGGGAGACCTACGAGGGGGTGATGGAGAGGCTTGGCAATGGGGTCGACTCAGGCACCACTTTTTGAATAACTAGTGTGTGTGAACGATTGTTTGTATGTGAGAGTGATCTTTTTGTATGTGAACAAACTTTTGTGTGTTTGTGAGTGACATGTGTGTGTGTGTGTGTGTGTGTGTGTGTGTGTGTGTGTGTGTGTGTGTGTGTGTGTGTGTATCCACCTATTTGTGCTCACCTATTTGTGTCTGCAGGATCGAGCATTGACTCTTGGATCCCGCCTTTCGAGTCATTGGTTGTTTACAGCAATGACCCCTGTTCTATTTCTCTATCATACCTAGTTTTAAAATTATGAATAGAATTTGCTTCCACAACCTGCTCCTTAAGTGCATTCCATTTTTCCATTACTCTCACGCTTAAAGAAAACTTCCTAACATGTCGGTGACTCATCTGAGTTTTCAGCTTCCACCCATGTCCCCTCGTTCTGTTACTATTCCGTGTGAACATTTCGTCTATGTCCACTCTGTCAATTTCCCTGAGTATTTTATATGTTCCTATCATATCCCTGTTCTCTCTTCTCTTGTGTTGTCTCTCACCTTATCCCTCAGTTCCTTCAGGCGTTCTTCATACCCCATCTCTCGTAACGCTGGGACGAGCCTCGTTGCAAACTTTTGAACCTTTTCCAGTTTCCTAATGGGGTTGCGGGGGTTGAGCTTTGGCTCTTTAGTCCCGCCTCTCATCCGTCTCTCAACCGTCAGCCTCCACCACATCACTTCCTAGTACATTCCATTTACTAACTACTCTGACATTGAAAAAGTTCTTTCTAATGTCTCTGTGGCTCATTTGGGTACTCAGCTTCCACCTGTGTGTCCCTTTAAGCGTGTACCACCCGGGTTAAATAGTCCATCCTTGTCTTCCCTGTAAATTCCCCTGAGAATTTTGTGTGTGGTGATCATGTCTCCTCTAGCTCTTCTGTTTTCCAGCGACGTGAGGTGCAGTTCACGCAGCCTGTCCTCATAACTCATGCCTCTTAGTTCTGGGACTAGCCTAGTGGCATGCCTCTGAACTTTTTCCAGCGTCATGTTGTGCTTGACTAGGTACGGGCTCCAGGCTGGGGCTGCATACTCCAGGGTTGGCCTTATATATGCGGTATACATGGTTCTGAAGAATTCCTTACACAGTTACACACAGAAAACCGCACCTTTTGACCATGTCGTAGCTCAGTCGATTAAGGCAGCGTCTGGGATGCTCAAGGACGCAGGTTCGAATCCTCGTCACGGCCTTTGTAGACTTGTTCATTCCTTACACTGGTTTCTGAAAGCAGTTCTGATGTTATCTAGCCTCGCATAGGCCGCTGATGTTATTCTTTTGATATGGGCTTCAAGAGACAGGTTTGGCGAGATATCAATTCCTAGATCTTTCTCTCTGTCCGTTTCGTGAAGGACTTCATCTTCCATTCGGTATCCAGTGACTGGCCTCCTAATTTCATTACCTTACATTTACTTGGGTTGAACTTTAGTAGCCATTTGTCGGACCATTCCTTCAGCTTGTCTGGTTCATCTTGTAGCTTCATACTATCTTCCTCTGTCTTGATCCTTCTCATAATTTTTGCATCATCAGCAAACATTGAGAGGAACGAGTCAATTCCTTCTGAGAGATCATTTACGTATCAGAATCAGTATAGGTCCAAGGACTGATCCCTGAGGGACTCCACTGGTGACTCCCCACTACTCCGAGACCTCAATACTCACGGTGACTCGCTGTGTCCTGTTGCTTAGGTACTCCCTTATCCAGTGGAGTACCTTCACTTTCACTCCTGCTTGCATCTCCAGTTTGTGCACTAGTCTCTTATGTGGTACTGTGTCAAAAGCTTTCTGGCAGTCCAGAAATATACAGTCTGCCCATCCCTCTCTTTCTTGCCTGATTTTTGTTGCCTGGTCATAGAACTCAATTAAACCTGTGAGCGTCATCTCTGAACTCATGCTGATGTTGTGTTACAAAGTTCTTTCGCTCCAGATGTTCTACTAGCTTTTTTCGCACAATCTTCTCACAATCTTCCCACAATCAATCTTCGCACAATCTGTGTGTGTGTGTGTGTGTGTGTGTGTGTATGTGTGTGTGTGTGTGTGTGTGTGTGTGTGTGTGTGTGTGTGTGCGTGTGTGTGTGTGTGTGTGTGTGTGGCGTGTACAATACACATTAAGCGCATCAGTTTTCTAAACATAATTCGTCACTGTTCTCTGGGGAGGTGAGAGGTGAGCACAGGTGTGACCTAGCGAATGTGGCGAGGGCTAGGGGGAGTTAGGGGGGTTTGCGATAGGGGGTTGGGGTGGGGGTTGAGGTGAGGTTGAAGTGGGGTGTGGCCCCAACATTGAGGGAGGAGGGGTGTGGCCCCACATTCAGGGAAGAGGGGTGTGGCCCCCACACTGAAGGGATTGAGAGCCAGGAGGGATTGGCCGGGTGTGCAGGGCGTGGCTACGAGCTGGAATTTCAGAAAAAAATATACCGTCCACAGAACCTCACCCTCTACCACACAACCTCACCCTCTCATCTTACGCCCTCACCTCTCTACACCTTAACAGTCAACGCTTCACACCACACCATCAACCACAAACCACACCATACCACACCTCACACAGCCACACCTTTATACAACAACACAACCCTCGCATCACCACCACACACCCACTCTCTCATACTGCCCCCCCCAAACCCTCACACCACCACACCCACACACAACAACTCAACCCCTCACAGCTCTACACCTCACACAATCACAGCCCTCACACCATACCCTAACACCAACTCCTCACACCATACCTTCACACTACACTCTCACACCACCACACAAGTATCACTGCAGAACCAGCACTATAGTGGTTACAAATCAGTTTCGTGATACAGAAGGAGACTAGACCAAGGACACGAGACTGCACAAGAGGAGACAATAGAAGAGAAGACTACAGAAGAGTACGAGACAACAGAAGAGGAGACTAGAGTGCGGGACGGGACTACAGAAGAGGAAACTTCAGAAGAGCACGAGGCCACAGAAGAAGAGACTACCGAAGGGCTTCAGAAGAGGGATCAGGGATAGACCCCTGCCAGGCACACTGTGAATCACTTATCTTGTTGACTATATGGAGTCAACACCTTCCAATAATATTTTGATTCTCTTCTCCTGTGGATTAAGGGATTGAACCCTGCCAAGAATATTTTGAATCTTCAGTCCGGAGAGGTTAAACTTTTCATTACTTGTTAATACTAAGAAAAGGATTAGAGAGTTGTTGATGTCAACTCCTTCTTCTCTAAGGTATCAATTGACGACGTCAGCTTCCCCAAAGCTGACGTCAATTGATGAAACTAAGACCGACCTCAAAAACTTCTTCTCCCAACCTGACCCCTTGACCCGGCCTTGCCAGACGGAAAGATTAGCGAGTTAATTAAGATGAAAGTCACGGATAAGTTGGGATGAGTTATAGACAAATTTCACGGGGTTGTTCCCAATTGGACGCTTGACGACTTGTTCAGTGTTATACTGAGAGGGAGCCAGAGTTATTTTGTGGTCAGTGGTATAGTGAGGGGCCAGGGTTATACTGAGGGTCAGTGATATAGTGAGGGCCAGGGTTATACTGAGGGTCAGTGTTATAGTGAGGGCCAGGGTTATACTGGGGTCAGTGTTATAGTGAGGGCCAGGGTTATACTGAAGGTCTGTGTTATAGTGAGGGCCAGGGTTATTCTGAGGGTCAGTGTTATAGTGAGGGCCAGGGTTATACTGAAGGTCAGTGTTATAGTGAGGGGCCAGGGTTATACTGAGGGTCAGTGTTATAGTGAGGGCCAGGGTTATACTGAAGGTCAGTGTTATAGTGAGGGGCCAGGGTTATACTGAGGGTCAGTGTTATAGTGAGGGCCAGGGTTATACTGAGGGTCAGTGTTATAGTGAGGGCCAGGGTTATACTAAGGGTCAGTGATATAGTGAGGGGCCAGGGTTATACTGAGGGTCAGTGTTATAGTGAGGGGCCAGGGTTATACTGAGGGTCAGTGTTATAGTGAGGGGCCAGGGTTATACTGAGGGTCAGTGATATAGTGAGGGGCCAGGGTTACACTGAAGGTCAGTGTTACACTGATGGGTCAGGGTCACAGTGATGACCCTAATATCCTGAGACGTAGAGAGGACTTAAGTTGATCACCAAGACCAAGCACCGAGGCTTGTAAACTAATGTTCTGTGTATACACTTTGGGAGTTTACTTTAATCTTGAACTTTGCTAAGTACTAATGCATGCTTGCAGCTTTGTCGGTAAGGTTATCGTGGTCTGTATATCTCTCGCACTTCATAAGCATTAAGCCCAACACCAAACCTCATTTGAACGTTTAGCAAAGTGTATTCAACGGGATTATATATATATATATATATATATATATATATATATATATATATATATATATATATATATATATATATATATATATATATATATATATATATAGTGTCAGGCAGTGTCAGACCAGGAATTTCCTTAAGTACTTTCGTATTTAATATATATATATATATATATATATATATATATATATATATATATATATATATATATATATATATATATATATATATATATACATATATATATATATATATATATATATATATATATGTCGTACCTAGTAGCCAGAACGCACTTCTCAGCCTACTATGCAAGGCCCGATTTGCCTAATAAGCCAAGTTTTCATGAATTAATTGTTTTTCGACTACCTAACCTACCTAACCTAACCTAACCTAACTTTTTCGGCTACCCTACCAAACCTAACCTATAAAGATAGGTTAGGTTAGGTTAGGTAGGGTTGGTTAGGTTCGGTCATATATCTACGTTAATTTTAACTCCAATAAAAAAAAATTGACCTCATACATAATGAAATGGGTAGCTTTATCATTTCATAAGAAAAAAAATAGAGAAAATATATTAATTCAGGAAAACTTGGCTTATTAGGCAAATCGGGCCTTGAATAGTAGGCCAAAAAGTGAGTTCTGGCTACTAGGTACGACATATATATATATATATATATATATATATATATATATATATATATATATATATATATATATATATATATATATATATATATATAATGTATATTCGATGGGGAATCCAAACACTTTGGACTAGCTTCACCTAACTTTGGACCGTAATTGACGTGGAGTCACTGCCCAACATAGTAGGATAAAGGTAACCATAATTCGAGAGGAAACAGCGTGCCACGGCGATTGTGTCACTGGCCTCCGTCTCTTGACACAAATTTCAAAAGAAAAGTTTTTAACAGTATTTAACAGTTCTCGAGAAAACTTACTGAAAATTTCTACTTATCTTACTTTGCCTATAACAGCACCAAAAGACGTAACATTAAAAAGATGTCAGTTCCTCCACGGCTCCACACGTAGCCCCCCTCTTTCCTCAGTCCCTTCCGCTGGAAACACTCCTGCCTACCACCGGCTGCCATATTCCCACTGGCTAACACGACGTGCACCTGTCAACTATGAGTCTGAAATGAGGTTTGTGTTTTCCCAATAGCGAACAGTTTTTCAGGATTTTATAATATTACATGTTCTCTGTGTGGGAGAGAGATAGAGAGAGAGAGAGAGAGAGAGAGAGAGAGAGAGAGAGAGAGAGAGAGAGAGAGAGAGAGAGAGAGAGAGAGAGAGAGAGGCAGACAGGCAGACAGACTGACAGAAACTAGAATACAAAGAGAAAAACACACAAACCACACACAAACAGAGAGACATATCTGGGGGTGGTCGGGTCGACCCGGGCACCGCCGGATATCCCACCTAGTATACTTGTAAATTAAAATAACTGTCTGTTTGAGGGTAGCAGCCAGAAATTTGGGGTTTGCCTCACCAAATTTTTCACATTAGTTGTCGTTGAGTACGTTCTAGCATGGTTAGGTCGGTGGTTGGATCCTTTCCAAAATGTACAGCATGGCAGTTTCATAAGTATCCCATGATGATCCTGGCACATGCTACCTACTCTCTACCAGCAGGAACCTCTCCAATTAAAAACTTGAAAACAATTGTTATTCTTACAGTAAAATAAAATATTAAGCACTGATCTTGGCAAAATTGAGAAAAAATCTATGAATCATACTTTCCCCTTAGCAGGGCAAAAGCTTTTGCAGACAATTTTGTTTACATCACTCGCTCAAGCAGAAGCATGCGTTCATGCCTCGACCTATGTTCCACTCCACCCTGCATATACGCCTCTAGCCAAAGAGTCCATTACGCTATTTGCAGCCTTAATGATTCTCGCGGTCGATAGGTCATAACCTTAACGACTTACTTAACCTAATGTATTTTATACTAATGCAGTTCTAACCTAACCTACCTTGGCCTTGCATAATCTTATAAATCGTAACCTAACCTAACATAAACTAATCAAGCCTAACCTAACCTAACCTAACCTAACCTAACAGAACCTAACTGATCCTAATTGATCCTAACACAACATTACATATTGTGATCTAGAGTAATCTAATCAAACCTATCCATACCTAACCCAACCAAACATAACAGTACCTTTCGGTATCTAACCGAACCTAATCTGTCCCAGTATGGCCTTACCTAACCTAATCTGAAAGGTTTTTTTAGTTCTAGATTTGTTTCACTCAAAATTTCTAAAGCGATACCGCGTGTGTATTGTAGCTGTTGGTTCATAAGTCAGACTGTCCTGGGGGCGAGGTGTGAGTGCAGGAGACAAATTATTTCTGGAGAATGTGTTTCCCGCCATCAACCCTTTACGAAACCTGTACTTCTTTCCTCAATCATAGCGGCTTTGTTAACATATATTAAACTGCTTATGAGCTCCGAAGCTTTACAAAGATGTTTGTAACAATAATAACCTCGGGTTGTGAAGTTTTGATGCTCGTAAACTAATGTAAACAAAGCCGCCTTCATTGAGGAAAGATGTACAGGTTTCTTGGGGAAGGGGGGGGGGGGTGGTTGCGCAAATGCTTGATGGCTCTTGGTCCTGTAGATTTTAATGGATTCAAAGGGGCTGGGTGTAGGACAGAGTGTAGTGGAGGGTGATCTTACGTACTGGTGTGTAT
>NC_091211.1:23553178-23618178 GCF_040958095.1 Procambarus clarkii
ATCACACGACCCTTAAACGGTCCTTCTCTAAACGACGTCATCGGGCCAGTTGGTTTACCTTCAAGGAACTATAGGTGAGGATTAGTGTATGAAGGAAAGTAAATGTAGCAAATAATAATAATAATAATAATAATAATAATAATAATAATAATAATAATAATAATAATAATAATAATAATAATAATCTAGCATTTTGCCTGTCTATCACGTGCCTGTGAAAGTATCCTAATATTCGTTCACAGTTCCTGGGGGCAGAGACATCAGGGAAGGCCTTAACACATGTCTCTATCTGTAATAGGCACTATGACGACTTTGCACATAGCTCTCTCATACCTAATACAACTGACAGACTGGCTGGTGTCGAGAAATGTCTCGATTATTGAATATTCCAAATGACACAGGAGGTAAGGTAATGAGGATATGAGGATAATAGCTTGGGTATGAGGACAAGATTTGAGCTGGGATATGAGAGCAGGATTAGAGCCGGGATAAAAGGACGAAGTAAAGGAACGATGTGAAACCGTTACTATTTTAATAATACCTTGTAGACACAACCTGTGGAAGTGAATCTTTCCACCCACTTAAAATCTACGTTCGTGTGATTAGACACAAAGGCCCGGAAATCAACTCTTGGGTATGCCATCGTCCTTAGTGATCCAGTTCCATATTTGACTGACCACTGTGACATACTGATGCTCTTACCCACTCCCCATAATCAGTCCTTATTTACTCAAAGTCTTCTTATAAACCTCTTAGATCTGTTTACAGACATGCCGCTTTCCTAATTTTTTTAGGTGGTAGGATTACTAAATCCACATGATTATTAAAATCACAGATTTCCAGTATCATCTATTGATACTGGTAATGGCTTAAAAGGGCCACCATTAACGGGCTATTCATGCCCGTGCCACCTTTTGGTTGGCTTAATCTTCATCAATCTTCCTCATCACAATCGACTTGAGAATGGTCCAGGACGGACCGAAACGTCGTCATCCTTTCACCTTCTAGTGTGTGGTCTGGTCAACATTAATAGTTTTATATAAGCATCGAGTTTGGCAGCCATTTATTCAATTATCTTTAGTGCGGGAGTCGATATATTGCCAACTTCATTATTTATGGAAATGTATCCCACAAAATGTTTTAAAATAGGCCTTTATTTAACTCCAGGGAAATAAACCGCTGCGAATGGATGTGTAATTGGATCCCGTCGACCAATTAGAACAAAGGATATTGATAACGAGAAGAAAACGTCTCTGAAGGAGACAGGACGAGGTTGACTGGCTCTTCAACCCGTTCTCAGACAACCCGTCCTCGACTCAAGTCCATTACATCCAGCGTTCGACCCCACAGACGCATTCATCAATTTGTACGTGCTGTTCATTCAAAACGGGAAATTTCACAAATATAAATTAATATTACAATATATTAACATATTGTGCATATATAGGCATAGGTTCGGTTAGGTGTTTAGGTTCTGTTGGCGATTATTTATGTTTGTAGTACGTGGGTGAAGCATTTATAGCGTGGTGGTTCGAACAAAATTCGTCAATGAAGCACTTGTTCCGGAAGTGTTCAAACGAAATTAGTTGTGAGTCGTGTGTAAACCGTTTTTCATTCATAAACAGGGGGTTTGGCAGGTGCATGGAATCATTTTTGGGTCTTTGTTTGGAGGACGGACTGCCTCAGACCAGGCTCGTTAGAGTGGTGGCCGTCCCCGCCACCTCCCTCCAGACGCATTCATAAATTTTAACATACTGTGTATAAAAAGTTGGTTTGTTCTCATATATAAATATAATATTATTTTACATTAAATTTACGTGTAACGTTAGGTGTAGGTTACGTTAGGAGTTTAGGTTCTGTTGGCGATTATTTGTATTTGAATTATGTGCGTGAAGCAATTACAGCGTTGTTATTCGAACAGAGGTCGTCAAAAAAGTGTTCAAGAAATGATTGAACGTCATCGGTTGTGAGTCGTGTGTAAACCATTTTTTATTCATAAACAGGGGGGTGCATAGAGGGGTGCATAGGTGCATGGAATGAACTTTGGCCTTTGTTTATGAAGATTGGCTGGGCTTAAGCATGGTAGATGAAACCGTAATCGAGGTGCGATTGAAACATTGGAAGCGAGCGAAGCACTGTTCGAGAGAAATTCGAACCACATCAGTTGTGACTCGTGTGTAAAGCAGCCCATCCTCATAAACAATAGTCAAATATTTGGAATCCAGCAGCTAATTCTCATAAACAAAAGTCAAAAGGGATTACATGCATCCACCAGCCCTCCTGTTTATGACTCACAACTAATGACGTTCGAACTTTTCTTAAACAGTGCTTCGCTGACGACCTCGGTTCGAATCGCACCTCTGTAAATGCTTCACCCACGAACAACAAATAAAAATAATTACCAAGAGAACCTAAACATTTAACACAACCTAATTTAGGCATAATTATACGCAAATTTATAATATACAGTAATAATAATAATAACAATAATTTATATAAGAGAAAAGGCTAATTTAGAATGCACAATAGTTGCATAGACGAACGTTGCATAGACGAACCTGACCTGAAGTCGGGCTCCTGTAAAGTGTTTTCATTCTTAAACAGCCCGCGTCTACGGCTGTATTAACGAGTGACCAGTGTGATGGTGGTGAAGGTGACGTAGCGTGACATTGCGTGACGTAGCGTGTCATGCTCACCAGTAACATTTTCATAACAAGTCATGAGAAAGCCGAGTCAAACGAATTACCACCGACCGACGGTGTTCAGTGCTAAATATACGACCACGTGGCATAAAGCAACTGGATAATATATTTAATTTGTGCTAGTCGTGGAGGATTCTCTAAGCAGTGAAAAATTTATTACCTTGACGACCAATTCTGTGTCTTGAACGGTCATCGTGACGCCAGTTGTAAAGTGCCGTGGAGGAGGTTGGCCGACTACAGTTTCCTGTCTTGGTGAGTGTTTGAGTTGTTAGTATAAGCTATTAGAGCCAGTCTAGGGTAGTTCTTAGGGAAATTTTCGTCTTTAAGTAATGAAATTAAAGACTTAGTGGGGGGGGGGGGGGTAATGATGAGAATATAGGTACAAGAAACTCCACCAAAAATTTGAGTTAACAAGAGATAAATTTAGTGACGTATTACGACCAGAAATCGGGATATTAATTTTGTTTCCACTGACGCAGTTTGCTCATGTGAATGTACATTTGATTAGTCGATCTGCGCTTTATTCTGTCAAATGTTCATTTTTTATTAATATTTGGGTGTTCGCTAGATGGGTAGGATATCCTAGAGCATTACAATACTATACTGCATGAGAGTAGTCTCAGAGACGTGCGTCTCATTTCCTCAGCTTATATTTTGATGACATTTATGAGCGAAAGTTGACCTTCGATGAGGGGAACCCCCCCCCCCCCCCAATAAGATTAATTTTGGTTACTGAACAATCAAAGGATTACAAAGAAATTCAAACAATAACAGACTATACGATCCGCTTTATGTTAAACATCTAGTTGCTTCACTTATATAGTATTGGACACGCCAAGGGGGGTATGAATACCCTGGGTGACCGGGTTCGAATCCTTCAGGGGTCAAGAGTTTTCTGTTTATGTGTATGTGTATATATGTATGTATATATGTGCAAACGTCTTTTCAAGATTGGAGGGAAGAGGGGTAAGGTAGGGAGGAGGGGTAAGGTAGGGAGATGAAAGAGAGGGTTGGAAGGGGGAAATGGAGTAGATAAGGAAAGAGGGAGGAAACTGGAAGCGGAGTGGAAAAAAGGGGAAAAGAAAGGGGAGGGTGAAGCATAATGGGGGAAGAAGGGGGGGAGAGAGAGAGAGAGAGAGGACGGGTATATAAGTAATGAGCAGTTTGCCAGCTGGCTCAGCAGTGTTGACGGCAAGGACACATACCTCAGGATACTCAAGTGCCTCATTACCCAAACCCACTCACTCTGGGAATGGAAATTATTCCTCGCTCATAAATCGAGTTAAATTGATGCATAATATCTCCAGGCGGCCATATGAAGGCGGGCTGGATAGCTGCTTCCTCGCTGTTGCTGCTCCCTCGTTGTTCCTGCTCCCTCGTTGTTGCTGCTCCCTCGTTGTTGCTGCTCCCTCGTTGTTCCTGCTCCCTCGTTGTTCCTGCTTCTCGTAAACCATGTTTCTGAGAAGTCTTTCCTGGGTAGCACTCGAAGTCGAACTCAGGGTTGTTTGAACCCTGGCCAAGGAGAGAGATTATGGTCTTCCTTTGGACCAGTGATTTTCGATCACGGTTCAGCGGAACAATGAAGTCTCGCGAACCCGATTCCGGGGATCCACGAGAATGATAAAAAAATAAATTGTGAAAAAAGTACAACATGCCATTTGTAACTGAATAAAAATATCAATTATATTAATAAAACAATAGTTTTTTAAATTTTGCTTGGTTAGATATGTGTCAAGAAGTTACGAGTTAACGAGTGTTTAAGAAACGTTTTAAGAGTTTCTCCAAACAGAGACTGGAGGAAATAATTGTTGTAGAGGAAAGTTCTTATGGTAGGACTCGAGTCCGGGTAGAGTGTGGGCGCCATATTGTCTCGAATCCTGGTAGCACGAGGGCGCTATCTAGCCTCAAGTCGTGGTAGCATGATAGCGCTGTCTAGCCTCGAGTCCTGGTAGCATACGGGCGCTATCTAGCCTTGAATCCTGGTAGCATGAGGGCGCTATCTAGCCTCGAGTCCTGGTAGCATACGGGCGCTATCTAGCCTTGAATCCTGGTAGCATGAGGGCGCTATCTAGCCTCGAGTCCTGGTAGCATGATAGTGCTATCTAGCCTCGAGTCCTAGTAACATGATGGCGCTATTTAGCTCCAGTCCAGGTAGCGTGTGGGTGCCATGTTATCCCGACTCCTAGTAGAGTGTGAACGCACCTTATCACGAGTCCTGGTTGAATGTGGGCGCCATCTTGTATCTAGTCCTGGTAGATACTTTATCCTTAACTTTGTCTTCTAAGTTAGCCTTTCTATACCGCAATTAGGAACAGTTAATATATATTATCCTATACACGATCTAGGCTTCAAAGATCAGACTTCTGGTTTCAAACTTCCAGACTTCTGACTTCTGGCTTCAAACTTCAGACTTCTATCATCACTGAATGATAGGAATAAAATACCGAATTCGATTTTTTTTTAGCGAAAAGTAATTAACAGACTAACGAGTGGAATAGAGTCTGTTAACAAGAGTTCTTTAAGCAAGATTTGACTCGCTTAAGACTTCCGCTCCTGCCTGGTGCTGCTTTTACCACCTCTGGGGGGAAAGAGGAAAATAGATAACGAGGGAGAGAGAGCGAGAGAGAGAAAGAGCGATCGATATAAATTGACAGAGAAAGAGAAGGGTTTTTCGGACTTTCGTTCTCTTCATCTCTCTTTTTCTTTCTTTCTATCGTTCTCTATATCTTGTTCTTTATCTCTTGTTCTATTTCTCCCTCTCCCCCCTCTTTCTCTTGTTTTCTCTCTCGTCTCTCATCTGTTATCTGTAGTCCCCATCGTTATCGCTCACTATATTACTATCAAGAGAGAGAAACTAAAAAAATTTAGTGTTTGAACATCTTATTAACGTGAATAAAACTTTCAGATGAAAGTGGAAGCTATTGCAAGACTTGGCTAACGAGGAGTTGACGGACAAGGGCATATGTAAACACTCCATCTATAAAGCAAAGAGAATTTAGTAATGTTTTTTTCCTTTGACCGTTCTACAATACATAATCGAATATGTATTATGTTTAAGTCTGCTTTGCATGTTTCCTTCTCTCTCTCTCTCTCTCTCTCTCTCTCTCTCTCTCTCTCTCTCTCTCTCTCTCTCTCTCTCTCTCTCTCTCTCTCTCTCTCTGAAAAGGGTGGCAAATGTTTCTCAGTTCCACACTAACAAATATATATTTTATTCCTACACGACCCATTTCATAACGTTAACTATCGATAATTTCGGTTATACCTCTCCAAAAATTACAGAAATATAGCCTGGGTTCCATGACTGCGTTCGTTCAGAGATTGTCTATCAGCACACTACCAAAACGAATTTAGCACCCAATTACTACCATCAATTCGCTTTATCATTCAAATAAATAAAATAAAAGGAGTTAATTGAAAAGCAACGAGAATAACCTCATTGTCTGGGTCGACATTTTCTGACGACTGAAATTACATAATTAGAGAATTTAGCGATGGTTGTAAGTTGGTGAATGTAATGTAATCGATTGTTTTTTTCCATCGTTAATCTCTAATGGTATCTGGCCGGATGCCAGTGGACGCTCGAGTCGTTTATTGTCGTAATGGGGTTTTTATTGATTTTTTTTATTTTACAAATTGTTAAAAGTGCAGCAGAGTTAATTATGTATATAGCGAGTGATATATATATATATATATATATATATATATATATATATATATATATATATATATATATATATATATATATATATATATATATATATTTCACTGTATAAGCATAGGAAAATGCACACATACATAGATGCAGATATATATTCACACAGATATACGTTCTCACAGATGAACATAGCAGCTCGATCCTGTAATTACAAATTGTAAATACAAGAATATACTCGGACACTTTACTCACCTAGCTGTGCTTGCGGGGGTTGAGCTCTGGCTCTTTAGGCCCGCTTCTCAACTGTCAACTGTTTTTCACACACACTCACACACACACACACACACACACACACACACACACACACACACACACACACACACACACACACACACAGGAAACAGCCCGTAGCAGCGGTCTAACTCCCAGGTACCTATTAACTGCTAGGTGAATAGGGGCATCCGGGTGAAAGAAACTGTTAATTTTACACATGTTGGCAATCACCACCTAGGCATGTTGAGAATCGCCGTCCAATCAACTTCCTCCTGCTACACAGAAGACCTGAACCAGACTCAGAGCATTTGGAAAAACTCACTCGCACCAACATCAACAATATTAATTGTAGTATGATATATATATAGTTGTTTTACGCTACCATAGTGCGGCTAATAGTAGCAGAAGTAATAATAGCAATGCTAGTAAGGAGATAAAAGCGCTGTGCACCAGCCACGAGGACACAGTTAATAATGGACGGACTAAGACGCAAGAATCTATACGAGAGCAGCCATTTCCTCTTTTATATTTTGCTCCATTTGTGTATTGGTTACCCAGGTCCCATTACCCATGAGCGGGTGCTATCCACTTGCCCTCACAGGCCGTTCCGGATAGTTCCACCCCTTTATATCACCCGCCATCCACCCACAGCCCCTTCACTAGCCTTATCTCCCCCTCCCCTTCCCTCTCACCCCCATCTATCCACGTCAAATCAGTTTCACAGAGAGATGTTTGCAAATGGAACCTCACGAGTGAGAAGAACGGGGGACCAGTGGCGGGGGATGGGACATATGGGGGAATTTGTCGAGGGAAAAGATGGGGATTGAAGAATTTGAGAAGACGGGGAGGCAAGAGCTTCTGGGAAGGAAGGAAGGACAGGGTAATAAGAGAGAGAAAAACTATGAAGGGCATGGCACGCTTCTCGTCCCGGTTGCCAGAATTGGATAAGGTCGCCCCACGACTCGTATTGATTGTTGCTGCTGCTGCTGCTGGTCCTCCTGTTCCTTCGTCTCCTGTGATTACGGTGACGTGGCTACCAAGGCAAACACCACTCCTGTGAGCGGCGGTGGTGTTGTGGCGCCACCACTCGCCCAGTGACACGGAGGTCGTCACGCATTATGGGGCACTCTCGCGCACGCCCACTACATCGGTGACTCTGTACCTACACGTCCACTACAGCAGCTACAACGGTACCTACAGACCCACTACAAGAGTGTTAACGGTACCTACAGACCCACTACAACAGTGTCAACGGTACCCACACACCCACTACAACAATGGCAACGGTCCCTACACACCCACTAAAACATTGCCAACGGTACCCACACACCCACTACAACAATGACAATGGTACCCACACACCCACTAAAACAGTGCCAACGGTACCCACACACCCACTACAACAATGACAACGGTACCTACACACCCACTAAAACAGTGACAATGGTACCCACACACCCACTACAACAATGACAATGGTACCCACACACCCACTACAACAATGACAACGGTACCTACACACCCACTACAACTGCGCCAACGGTACCTACACACCCACTACAACAATGACAACGGTACCTACACACCCACTACACTACTGTTATTGAAAAAAAAATCCTTTTCCTTCTGTACATAAAAGTTATACAATGGAATCGCTATGAACGCGAGCCCAGCGAGAGCGAACATGTGAGAATCTTATGGGAAAAGGGCAATACGTCGACGGGCTGAGGGAGGCGATACGGGAAGTGGTGACATGTCGACAGAGACGAGGTAATTATAATGGCACCGAGAGTGCCACCTGGATGGCTGGGCACCGCTCTAAGGACCATTTAACAGCACGTAATTTTGCTACTCTCCGACGAGGCACGCACTCACTCCCTCTCTTGTCTGTCAATATATCCTTGCAAGACAATTGTCAGTTGAGAAATGACTTATAGACAAAGGCATTTCAGAGGTGCGTATCTGTGTCTACGTATTTGCGTGCCGTACTGGGGAAAGATAAGGAGAAAATTAATGTAATCGCTGCAAAGAAAAACTGGGGATCGTGCAGAAAAAATATGAAAGACGGGATAGGTTTATATTTTTAGACTGCCTAAAGACTTTGATACAGTACCACACAAGTGACTATAATATGCATTCGTAAAGTAGGCTTGTGAGATTACAGCAGTACTGTGGATAGTTAGGGGAGAGGAATGAGACCAGGGGACAGATTCACGAAGCAGTTACGCAAGCACTTACGAACCTGTACATCTTTTCTCAATCTTCGGCGGCTTTTGTTTACAATTATTAAACAGTTAATGAGCTCCGAAGCACCAGGAGGTTGTTTATAACAATAACAACAGTTGATTGGAAAGTTTTCATGCTTGTAAACTGTTTAATAAATGTAACCAAAGCCGTCAAAGATTGAGGAAAGATGTACACGTTCGTAATTATTTGCGTAACTGCTTCGTGAATCTGGCCCCAGAAGAGTGATAGGGATGAAGTCGGAAAGGGTAACTGTATCCCGGTAAACCTAATACATGTCAATCATTCAAGTGAATAAAATGACACCTTCAGGCCCAATGTTCGAGGACGATGTGCAGATTATGACGCGATTCTGAACGAGTGATAAGTGGATTTCCCAACGAGAATCTAAACAAATAGAACGGCTGATCAGATTTGTGGCTTCAAGACTTCTACCTTCAGTGGTGATAGTTGGCGTCAGGCGGTAGTTCAAGACGAGGATACAGATTACAACAGGCGAAACGAAACCATGGGAACTACACAATATAGAGGAGGCATTTCTACGAGTCATACAAATCGCTAACGAAAAGTGAAATCTTTCACTGGAAAGACATACACGTGGAATAACATTCTTTCGGAGGCAGGAACCAACTACTTGGTCTTGTCAGGCAATTGGTCTTGCTTCTTACAGGTGATCCGATGGTCCAAGTGGCCGGACGCCGTTCCTTCACTCCGTCCTCATATCTCCTCCAACTGCTACACAACCGGACGTTCTGTTCATAATTACCTTTATCTTATTAGAAACATGGTTATGTATCAGGCGAACAGCTGATGAGAATTCGGGCCCAAGAACTGAAGCTTGACGCTAAAACAGATATAAAAATGAGCACACACACACACACACACACACACACACACACACACACACACACACACACACACACACACACACACACACACACACAAACACACAAACACACACACACACACACACACACACACACACACACACACACACACACACACACACAAACACACACACACACACACACACACACACACATTTAAAAACAACAATCTGTCAATGCCTTGAGCGATTGTTTCGTTTCTTGTTGGATCGTTCTTTTGAAAATGCTGAATAGTCAAGTTTCTTTTCAGAGGAGCTTAGGTGAACGACCTTCTCCGGTCACCTGGCTCTGAAGAATGATGAATCATGCCTCGCTGATCTATGGAGAGGTGGGCTGGTGAGGAGCTCAGCTGGTGGTGCCAGGTGGAGCAGGTGGTTGTGACAGGTGGTGGTAGTAGTGACAGGTGATGCAGCTGGTGGTAAGGGTGTTACTCATTTATGACTTGGGTGGTGGATAAGTATTTATAACTTTTATGTTCCAGTAACATTACACACACACACACACACATACACACACACATACACACACACATACACACACATACACACACACACACACTATATATATATATATATATATATATATATATATATATATATATCATCTCTTGGCAGTTATGTTTACATTTAGTAAACAGTTTACGAGCTCTGGAACTTTAGAATCTAAAGTTATTATTGCTATCATAGAGATTCCGAATTTATAAACAATTTAATAAATGTAAACGAAACCGCTATGATCGTTGAAAGATGTTCAAGTTTTGTAAGTGAATGCGTGAATGTTTGAGGAATCCTGGCCCAGAACAGCTCCAAATGAGGCTTTTGAAATTTGTCCAGTTATCATGTTATCTTGTGAAAATTTTGAATGAGTGGAGGGAGGTGGAGGGAAATGTAGAGGGGAGGAGGGAGAGAACATGCCGTAAGATAACTCTCAAAGTTCGTAGGCAGTGTTCAGTATGTTGACCAGACCCCACACTAGAAGTTGAAGGGACAACGACGTTTCGGTCCGTCCTGGACCATTCTCAAGTCGAAGTTCAGAAATCCTTTGCTCTTGTTAGTCCTCAGATTTCGTAGCCATGGGTGGTACTCATATCAGGTAGCTCTAATTGGCACTTAGCTCACGTAGCACCGGGGGTGGCACTCAGATCACGAAGCTCTTTATGACATTCAGATCACGTAGTCCGGTGCGAGGGGGAAATAACATAAGTTCCCCTCACTGCTGTATTTACCAGATGCGCTCAAATGTGAATTGCAGGTCAAATAAACGAAGGCAATGAGCTCTCAGGTGTAGTAGACGAATACAAGGTGCTCCAAACTTCTCAGCCAATGGCTATAGATTATCCTTAATAAAAAAAAAAAGTTTGTCTCTTTCACGGGCCAGAAATGTCCCCCTGGCGGCAGACGCAGGAACCAGAGTTATCAATATAGCTCAGCTGGAGTATAACTTGGTTACCTTATGCTCTTCACCTTGAAAATCCCTTGATCGATATAGGGTAAGAAGGAGACAGAGGAAGAAGGGGAACAGAGAAAGAGACCGAGTGTGGAACAGAGTGAGAATACAGGATGAGAGGGGGACTTTGAGAGAGAGGGGAACTGAGAGAGGAGGAAGAGTCAAAGGGGTAAACACAAAGGGGAGGGAACAGAGTGTGAGACAGAGAGACTGTAATACAGAGAGTGAGAGACAGAGAATGATGAACTAGGGAGAGAGAGGACAGAAAAAAGACGGGCATATACACCCAAACGCAGTCATACACTAACCGACTGAAGCAAGACAAACAGCCACACACACACACACACACACACACACACACACACACACACACACACAGAGTGATACAACCACAGAGACACTCCGAAATACAGGCAGACTGATATATAGATAGTGTACTAAATGAGATAAAATGGAGCAACAGTACACCATAATGAACACACAAACCAGACGAAGGTTCGCATCTCTAATTGACTAATCTAATTGAGCCTCTCTATCACTCTCTTGAGGCTCTGCATCACTATCTTAAGTCTCTGCATCCCTCTCGTGATTCTCTGCAACACTATCTTGAGCCTCTGCATCACTCTCTTAAGTCTCTGCATCCCTCTCGTGATTCTCTGCAACACTATCTTGAGCCTCTGCATCACTCTCTTAAGTCTCTGCATCCCTCTCGTGATTCTCTGCATCACTCTCTTGAGCCTCTGCATCACTCTCTTAAGTCTCTGCATCCCTCTCGTGATTCTCTGCATCACTCTCTTGAGCCTCTGCATCATACTCATCTTTTTTCACAAATACTGAATATTGATAATGTTGCATATAGTAATCCAGACTGGCCTTTCAAGCGTCTGTGTTGTAATAATAATAATGCATATTCCATAGCATATACGAATGTACTTCTAATATAAATATCGTCTCCTCAGAAAAAAATATATTTCGAAGGGTAGACGATACTTGGACGACGTCTCATATTAAAAGTTTTAAGCAATTCATATGTTTGCAAGCAATTCCGTTTCAAGGTATTTCCCACCAAAGTGAGTTGTGATCCTCTTTGACTGCAACTGTAGTTTAACCCGTGACCGAATCCCCAGTCCAAATGTCACCAAGTATTGATCACGGTGGGATCCTGTTGACCCCCCTCTCCCTCGTCCCTTACTCCCTCTCTTCCTACCTCACTTCCTTTCTTTCCAACATCCCTCCCTTACTTCCCTTTCTCCTTTCCGCCTTTCGTTCTTCCTATTTGCCTTCCTTTCCTCCCTCAACCCCACCGGTATGAAGATATCTCCGTCTCCCAGATCTGCATCTTCTCCTCCAGCTTCCCGTCCTAAGTCCACATATCTGTCAACCTCACAGAAACTCTCCTGTCCATGTCGCCAATCCTGTCAAATCAACTTGTTCAAACACCTGAACCTCGCCAACCAGCTTCTCCTAACCCCTGAATTCGCGTCTGTTGCTAGCTACCTTACTCTTCTTGATATTGATCTGTACTCTCACCCATAAAACGTCTTACTCGTCTGTAATATATGGGTTTTCTATATTCCAGTTCACCCCATTCGACGCTCACACTTAACTCATTACCCGTTGTGCCCGACGCCCATCTCCGTCATCATCGATGCATTTTCACCCATAATTTTCTGTTTCCACTCCGCCCATTATTTCAAGCCCTCTCTTCAGGTAGCTTTAATATTATTAACCCATTCGACCGATTCATTGTGTCTACCCATTACTCTTTTTTTCCGTCCTCTCCTACCTCATAACCGCTCTCCCCGGGTACCCATTCACCCTATTAGCCCTCTCGTCCCACCCATACGGTAACCCCCTGCTCCACCCACACTATAACTCCTCACCTCACCCATCCAATAACTCTGCTCCCCCCACCCAGTCTATAACTGCACCCAACTCGCCCTATAACCCGCCCCACACATCCTTTACCCCCCCTCCCCATCCACCAGATGTCCTGCCCAAGTCTGAAGAAGACCAATTATTACCTCTCAAGTCTCTCTCTTATTCTCCTCTGTCAGAGTTTTTCCTGCTCTTATGTCAATATTAAACTGAGACAATCAAACACAAAATCACACACACACACACACACACACACACACACACACACACACACACACACACACACACACACACACACACACACACACACACACAAAATATACTCTTGGAGGCTAACAGGGAACAAATCAATATACCTAAAAATGAGTATATCCAGGTAAGGGACATCAAAAGACAATTTGAGAAAGATTTAGCAAAGCACAAGAATAGCCCAAAGCTTCTGCATATCCCAATTAGAAGACTGACGGTCAGACTTGGGAAGAGCATGAACAAATTTACACATGTGGCGAGAAAGTATATTTAAGATATATACGAATTTAAACTTGCATAACTACCTGTAACAGATGAGGAGAGGTTCCTAAGAATTAAGAAGAAAACTTTAGCAGTACGTACATAAGGGGGCACCACAATACGTGGGAACAATAACGTTGAATTAACGTTAATTCAACGATAATTCGTCGTTGAGTCAACCAATTACACTTGAATATTGAGCCCACTGGGAAGGAAGCACCTGATTATACAGTTGCTCTTCATGGGTCAAAGATTAAAGGTGTTTGGATATATTAATCTTTACAAACTAATGACCTCGTTATACAATACCAATCTAGACCCAGGGGAGGGAGGGAAGCAGCCACGCACCTGAAAAATGGAATAAAAAAATTAATATATAAGAACAGAGAAGCTTGACTACAAGCAGGTGTACAAGCAGACTAACAGCAAGTGTCATTGACAAGCATTCCCTGCATGCTGCTGACGAATATAATTAGAAACAGGCATATGGATCAAATGATCAATTTTGTTCTTGAAGACATCATAATTTTTGTGAGGGTTAATCTTACTTAAGTAGTCTAATGGTCATTCATGGACAGAATGACACGAACGTTTAGAGATTGCGTTCATCTGGACGGGCTAAAAGGCTCACGATACCATTCCATATGGAAGAATTGTATATGGAGTGGGACCACCAAGCACGAGTCACAAGAAGGGTAATGAGATAAGGAAGAGAGTGTGAGAAGAGGAATGAGGAAGAGAGTGAGTGTGAGAAGAGGAATGAGACCAGAGCGCGTCAATAAGTGAGGTACCACAGACTGTCTCATTTTAGGACTACTAGTGCTTCTTGTTTATGTCATTGATGTACTCTAAACAAATTATTTCTATACGTCTGTAGACATTATACTGACGAGGAGACTTAGGATGGATGATGACCTAAGCGTGTAGCAAGAGCAATGAGTGGTTATTGGAATTTAACCCTGCCAAATGTAATGTGGCGAGAAACGACGTCCAGAAAAAAGAGGGTCGCAGCTGACAGAGATGGCAGCTGTTAGGTAACAATAGATTCGTATACCATGTGGTATGAACCTGTTATGTAGTCAATAGTCCAGGATGTAAATATTGCACATATGTTTATTTATATATTATTGGAATATGTTATAGGTTATAGATTATATATCGGAAGCCATATGTCAGAGAAGCTTGCATTATATAAACACAATACCAAACAACGTGTATCGTAGATATCTTTGAAATCGATATTGCCCAATCAAAGAGAGTTTGACTTCATCTCGGCCAATGAAAGCCCACCACGGGGAACTTGCGACGATAGGTTCATTGAGATTTGATGGTCATTCTAATCCAAGTCAACGGACATGTTTGACGTAGCAGCTACGACTGAGGTGGAAGACCTTGGTGTTTTGGAGAAGGTAACTCAATTGGTGGCTCTGATATAATTGACCAAGTGCTTAAAGAGTCTTACTGAAATCCATCTACACCCTTATAGTGAATGGAGAGTAGAATACTAGACTGTCCACTATCTAGAATCCAGGGATGTGATGATATAAAGAAATTTGAGCGTCACCGGATGGTTAGAAATATTGTCACCACAGCGGAGATTTCCCAGGTGTACGGGAAGACACAGCAGCACCAAATGAGAGGAGAAGGAGCTGGTTGACAAGAAGACGCCAAGGACGTCGAGGATGAAAGGTTATAAAATTCTCACCAGCTAACGTATAACGCGTCCTGCGGGCTGGAGACATAACTGGGTAAATACACGGGAAAATACGATGATTGTAAAACGAAACAAAATATCTTTGTCTTGTTCTCAGAATATTATTCAATTAGTTTATTATCTCCAGCATTTTGATGTGCCCAGGCGAGCACGGGCGGGAATATTCTACAATGTTTCAGCTCGAGGATATTCTGGTAGGAACCCGAGCAGATAGATCCCGTGTTGGCATCTTGTATACAAGACCCCAGCTAGCCTTAGATCGTCAGGGACTACGTACTTAAAAAGAGTCTGCGGTGACATTGGCTACATTAGAGCTCTAAAATAATTCCGAATTCTAAACTATGTTTCTAATTGTTATTTATCACGATCTGTTTAGAACCGGTTCTTTGGGTTTTCCTTTGGCAGCAGACAGGGATAAATTAATTTGTTACTGGGCACGCCCGGTTTGATGTTACTCTTTAATTGATTGTGTGTTTATTTAGTTCTGTTTTCGAGTGAATTGTTTTTCATTACAACCAGACTGTCATGTCCAATTAGTTTTCCTGTATATAAATTATTGTTGTTATTACTAGATGGGGTACCCGTTTGTGCTCAGGTTTCTCTCTCACGTCCCCCCTCTCTCTTCCCCTTTTAATACCCCTTTTTCATCCCCCTCTCTTTTCTTTCTTCCTCACTCTCTTCTCCTTTCTTTGAATCTCCTCTCTCTCTCTCAATCACCCCCCTTTCATTTCTTCACCCCCTCTCGTCACCTCTCTGCTTCTCTCTCTTTCCTACCTCTCCCCTCTCTTTCCTCTTCCTCTCCCTCTTTGCCACTCTCTCAGAAAATATAATAAAGTAACCCCGTGTGAATCGCGTTCAGTGTCATCGAGTGAACCAAGGAACTGTTCGGCGGGTGAACGGCGAGAATAAGCACCAAACTCTATGGGAAAACACAACCTCTTATTTTATTTCACAATAAAATCGCCTGAGCGGCTATAAATGCCCATTCTTCAAATTGTAAAATTGGATGAGGCTCACCTCAAGCGGCTGGCCTCCTATTTCGGGCAGACAGACAGACAACTATTCTATTTTATAAAAATAAATTACTTTACCTGTTTTTCCTCCACGGTTCCTATTTTAGTATTTAGGTAGAGTCAGAATTATATAGGACTTCATAACAGGTGCAGATAACAAAAGTCATAACAGCAGTGTATTAAGAACTTCTTTATATTAGTTATAGCAGCGGTGTATGAAGAACCACCTCATACGTATATCTTCTTAGCAGCATATGCAGAACTAGAAAATACATATGGTCATAACAGCAGCATAATCGGAGCTAGAACATACGTAGGGTCATAGTAGCAGCATATGCAAACCTGGCCTATTTAAGGAAAACATTCAGAGTTCTGTACATAGCCAGGCGTTGGTATCAGTACTTGAATGAACTCCTGAGGCATAAAATTAAACATGAACATATAATGAAAACGGTAAATAACAGAAGTAAATTTAGAATGAGATAGGTAAAACCATGCTCGAAAACAGAAGAGTCTGAAGAGATCTAATCGTAATATAAAAGATACCTAGATGTATTGATAAAGTGGATAATGAAAGTATTTTTAGTAACCAGGAAATTTAACGAGAAGACACAAGTGAAAAGAATAAGGAGCAACCGAGGAGTTAGAGGCCATACGGTAGTGCTCGCTCAGAGAGTTGTTTCTAAAAGGAACCAACTAGTGAAGAAGATAGTGAAAGGAAACAAAAGTCTCAACTTCAAGAGTAGATAAGACAAGGTGCTGAAGGAAAGGGGCCACTTGAACGAGATAAGTGATAGTAGGCTCGAGATTGCAACTCCCTTCCGTCAACACAAATCGTTGAATTTAAGAGGCCAGGAATAAGAACCGATTTTTCAGAGCTATACTTGCATAGATATATTCAAACTTGAGAAATATAACTTCGCCTAATGTATTCAAAACAGCACCAAAATAAATTAATAAGTAGTGAAACCAATACATTGTTATTTCATTAAGTTTTTTGTTTTTTTTTTTTTGCGGTAGATATAAAATAAATACGATTTTGGCAAAATAGACTAAAAGGCTCTGGCGTACTAGGCCTAGCATATTTGTATATAATATGTACATAATATACACACAATTACACACGAATAAACAAGTTGCCATCTGGAATTAAATCAATCCCAGAACTCGGAAATTTTTTTTGCATTCTTTAGAAAATTACGCTGATCTAGTTTTGCTAATGGTGGGCTAGATGGGGGTTAAAACAGAGGAAGAGGAAGATACGTGGTGAGAGGAGAGTACTGGGAGATGTCATGAAGAAGAGAGGAGAAGAAGTAGAAGGATGAAAGGGCGGGGAAATAGACACAGAGAGAGTTGAATTCTATTTCGCCCAGTATCATTTTCTATTTTCCGCTGACATAAGATATTGATGAGCTCCAAGGACCCCAAAGAGATATCACTTCCAGGTATTTTTTGTCCCTTCCTCTAACTCCTCCTTCTATGACACTCCATCCTCACCCCAACACCCTCTATCCCACCTCCCATCTCTTATCCCCAACACGTCCCCCCCAACTCTCCAATCTGTCATAACCTGTCCCCCACTGTTTATACTTCCAATCCTTGACTGTATCCATTTTTAAGGTTGGGAGGTTTAAAGCACTTGTGCCATAGAGTACATCCTTCACGTACCGGTATATATATGGCCCGGGCTTCACAAGTACTGGGTGTAATCACCTTGTTAGCAAGAGCATTTGATTGCTTACCTCTTTTACTATAGTTTCTTCATTACATGTGTACCTTCTCATCTATATTTTCTTTTGTCTTAGCATTCTTGCCTGTTCCCCCTTCCTCTCTCCGCCCCCTTCCCTTACCCGCCCCCCTTCCCCTACCCCGTACAATTCCGTTGTCTCGACACCTCCCCCCCCCCCTCCCAACCTCTCTCCCGGGCATAGCTGAAAATAACGTTGATGTAATAAGAAATCACTGTTGATGATGTCGATCCTATATTGCTAGAGCACAGTTTGTCCGCTTGAGTCTGTCCCTACCTCTCTCTCTCCTTCCCTTCCTCCTAAACCTCCCCCTCCCTAATCACTCCATCCTTCTCTCCCTCCTTCATATTCTTGAGTCTCGGATTTAACGGACCTATCACTCATTTACTATCCCATTTTGTTTGCCACATGTGATCCTTCTCGTCCTTTTTGGCCCCTCCCTCGCCCCTTTGGCACCTTTCTTGCGCCCCCTTCCCCTTTGGCCCCTCCCTCGCCCCTTTGGCACCTTTCTTGCCCCCCCTTCCCCTTTGGCCCCTCCCTCGCCCCTTTGGCACCTTTCTTGCCCCCCCTTCCCCTTTGGTTCCTCCCTCGTTCCTTTGATCTTTCTCTGGTTCCAGTTAATTCCTGAAGTTACCGATGTTGATTAATGTAAATTGTTTGGGTGTTCATTTTGTCACTATTGCTGCACACATTTTTGTCTTCTCGAGTTCCTTCTGGACAAAAGTTTTCTTGATTAAATGAAAGAAGTAATCGAGTTATTGACAACAACTTCCTCGAGTGTTTTGTTCTGATGGCTTCGAGTCCCTTGACGGAAAGGGTCTTGAAATTAACCCTTATCGACCTCTTAATATATTTCTCTCTTGTGGTAAGTTTTCTGAGAGTTTTAATTTTTTTTTCAAAATTAGAGATCTCGTAAAATATAATTCTCTATATTCTTTATCATTTTCACTATACAGAATATAATTTTAGAGTTTCCTTTTCGTTTTCCAATTCAGCAAATTATTAACCTCAGAAAAGTTTCTTTCGAGCTCAATGAAGAAATTTGCCAGTCCTGGATGTTAGATTTCAGGACCCAGGTGGTCCTTGTGTTGCACTTTCCCGACGAGTAAGGGAAGGAAAACACGCTCTGAGGTCCTGTTGCAAGGCTCGGGTTACCTGGGGGGGAGAGTTGCTGAGGTACGAAGCTCACTGACAAAGTCCTATACGCTGAAAGAGGGCAGTCATGCCAAGAAAGGAAAGAGATTATATATATACTAGAGCACATGTAATGTAAATGTAATTATATATATATATATATATATATATATATATATATATATATATATATATATATATATATATATATATATATATATATATATATATATGTCGTACCTAGTAGCCAGAACTCACTTCTCAGCCTACTATTCAAGGCCCGATTTGCCTAATAAGCCAAGTTTTCCTGAATTAATATATTTACTATAATTTTTTCTTATGAAATGATAAAGCAACCCTTTTCTCTATGTATGAGGTCAATTTTTTTTATTGGAGTTAAAATTAACGTAGATATATGACCGAACCTAACCAACCCTACCTAACCTAACCTAACCTATATTTATAGGTAAGGTTAGGTTAGGTAGCCAAAAAAAGCTAGGTTAGGTTAGGTTAGGTAGGTTAGGTAGACGAAAAAACATTAATTCATGAAAACTAGGCTTATTAGGCAAATCGGGCCTTGCATAGTAGGCTGAGAAGTGAGTTCTGGCTACTAGGTACGACATATATATATATATATATATATATATATATATATATATATATATATATATATATATATATATATATATATATATATATATATATATATATATATATGTATATATATATAGTTAAAATTTATATTTTAAATTTATATTTAATATTTATTTTAAAATTTTAAAATATAAAATTAGATATACATACACGCACATACAACAAGAATTGGGGTGGTAGGAGAAGAAAATATCAAAGTGTTCAGTGAGGATCCACAAGGTCTTCTCTGAGTACTCTTTATTTTCTTCTCCGAGGCTATGAGTCCCTACACTTGCGCCAGAGGTGGTACCCCTTTATATATATAATATAGATATATATAGAGAGAGAGTGACGGAATAATAGACAAAAGAATAGAAAAATTAATAGAAACATAGAACAGCCCAGAGCTCAAGGAATGCTGTTCGCCTTTCGAAAAATATGTAATGACTTGGCCATGAATAACTCTTGTTTTAACAAGTTTCATTTATTTGAAACGGTTGTTGAAAATCTTTTCGCCGCTATCTGCGATTATTTGTGCCTCTAGTGTCCCCCTTTGACCTCTACTGTCCCCCTGTGACCTCTAGTGTCCATCTGTGACCACTAGTTCCATTGGGTATGATTTTGAGAATCTACTCTTTGTTTGTGTGCCAAATCCCAATAGTATTTTGTAAGTTGACCTAATATCCGATCGTTACTTGCTTTCTAACCCGTGCTGAGGTCAATCTCCCTCACTAACGTGTGCCTCTGGCATTTTATTTGTGGTTACATCTATTCTCAGATCTTTCTACTTTTTTGGTGCAGGAATCTGTCTCCTCTTCATTTTGTGTTAGTTTACGGGTTTCTTCACTAAGGTTCATTTCCTCATAGCATTGCATTTGTCTTGACTAAGATCTTGTTGCCACTTTTCAAACCCCGTTTGGTATGTTCAGCTCAGATCGCAAGATATCTGTCTGATTCCTCTGTTCTGAGTCTCCTCATTTGTTTTCCAACGGGAAACATTGATATGAAGGTGAAAATTTCGTCTGTCCGGTCGTTGACATATAATTGGACATGATTGACAACAGCATCGACTCTTGTAACCTTTTCTGTGAGTATTAACGTAGTTGTATTCACCTAGTTGTGCTTGCAGTAGTTGAGCTCTGGCTCTTTCGGTCCGCCTCTCAACTGTCAATCAGTCAACTGTTACTAACTACTATTTTTTCCCGCGCGCGCGCGCACACACACACACACACACACACACACACACACACACACACACACACACACACACACACACACACACACACACACACACACCAGGAAGCAGCCCGTGGCAGCAGTTTAATTCCCAGGTACCTTTTTACTGCTAGGTAACAGTTGCATCAGGGTGAAGGAAACTCTGCTCATTTGTTTTCCGCCGGCGGCGGGGACCGAACCCCAGTCCCCTGGTCCACGAGTGTAGAGCGCTGTCCACTCAGCCACCAGCCCCTTCTGGTGTGTTCAGTGTGTGTGTGTGTATGTGTGTGTGTGTGTGTGTGTGTGTTCAGTGTGTGTGTGTGTGGGTGTGTACCTGAGTCACCACATAGAGCAAGTCAGACGCAGAGAACCGTGATAACGGAAATCCCTTTCCCATCCGTTCCAATCCTTATAATCATCACATAGACATCAATACTCCATAGTATCAGACAAATAACATATTCTTTCAGATAAGGACAATTACCGCCAAGTGATTAATGAGAAGCTTTATAAAAGATTCTATAAAGAGTATTCAGCAAGCCTTTACTGGCAGTTTTACTCCTCTTCTCAATTACAGTTTTACAGTGACCCCAGAGTTACAGCAACTTTGTAACCATAACATCAACAACAAGAGACAGGAACAATTTAATTTGACATTTGATCACACAAAGGAAATTAAAAATTTCACTTGTGTTCCGAATCATAAAAATTTAAGTCATTACAATAGTTAATTGATAAAATTAAATATTAAAATATTCGTCTTTATTGTGAATGCATTGTGTCCATACGTATGCAGTAATATTTATGGCTTAACTGTTGATTTGATGCCTGTTTATCTGTTGTCGAGATCATTACAAATAAAACAGTACACCAATCTATAAAACATATTAATTAAATGTCGTGACTGACTGACGAGGTTTTGGTGTTTTCGAGTCAAAATATTTGGAAAGAATTCGTCAACTTTATGACTTCTTTTACAGCTGTTGTAAATATTTAATTTAAAGTTTTAAATTGTGTTTTTAATAAGGGGCAATCGAAATTTAATTCAATTATTCTTTACTCGGGTTCGAGCACTGTCCAAGAAAAGTTTGAATTATTCAATTAATCCATAATGTAGAGTGTTTTTAATCCATTAACAGGGAGGTTTGGTGGCTGGATTAATGTGCATTTAGACATTGTGTACGAGAACGGGCTGTGCAATGACTGGGTACTGAGCTGTCACTGTTCGCCCATGCGCAAAAAGAAATTGCAGCCCGCTCTTATAAAAATTGATCAAATGCTTATTAATCCGTTGCACAAACTATTTGTTTATGTGTTTAAAACACTTTACGTCTGGAAGCAAGTAATTACACAGACATGTTATAGGGGAGAGAAGCAAGTAATCCACAGACATGTTATAGGGGAGAGAAGCAAGCAATCCACAGACATGTTATAGGGGAGAGAAGCAAGTAATCCACAGACATGTTATAGGGGAGAGAAGCAAGTAATCCACAGACATGTTATTGGGAAGAGAAGCAAGTAATCCACAGACATGTTATTGGGAAGAGAAGCAAGTAATCCGTAATCCACAGACATGTTATAGGGAAGAAAAGCAAGTAATCCACAAACCAGGAAATAAACCAAAGACGTGTAGAATTGTGGTAGGTCATACCGAAAGCAGGCACAGAGGCAGGCAAGCAGGTAGGCAGGTTGGAACGCTGGTAGGCAGGGAGGCATATAGACAGGCCGGCAGATAAATAGGCAGGCAGGCAGGCAGGGAGGAGCAGGGCGGGAGAAATGCATTTGGTGGAGGGGGTAAAGCCCCCCTTCCCCCTCTCTGCCCCACTGGCAGGCTTGCACCCGCGTTGATCGATACGGCATTGCGTGGGGCCTCCCCTTGCCCATCACTACCCCTTACCTTCATACCCCCCTACTACCCCCCCCCCCCATTCCTTGACCCACAACTACCCTCTATCTTCACCCCCACTACCCACTTCCCCCCCTAACTACTCCCATATCTTCATCCCAAACTAGCTCCATCTTCATTCGCTCCCACTACCTTCACCCCAATCAACCCATACCTACAACCCCCCCTAACTGCCCCCTACCTTCACACCCCTACCTACCCTCCCTCCCCTCCTTTCATCCTCACCTACCCCCCCCCCCCCCCCCCCAACCTTCACCCTCACCTACAACAATGACAATTACAACAACAGCGACAACAGAAACAAACTGAACAGCAACGACAACGACTGCGACGACGACAACAACAGCAACAAGGAAACTGACCAATCAGGCGAGCGAAGGGTCTGCTTAATTAATCCCAAGGTCTTTAACGCGTAATTAAAAAAAAAGACCATTGAAACCCCATGATGAATTTAGGAATAAATGTGAGTTTTTTTTTTTTTTGGGGGGGGGGGGAAAGTCCAATTGGATTTTTTTTTCTTCGCAGCTTTTGTGACGGAGAGAAATAATATATTCTTATGGATAAAAGGCTCAATTGGCAAGCGTTAGACGTACAGGTACGGCCCGGTAGCTTGCGTTAGACGTACAAGGTATGGCCTGGTAGCTTGAGCTAGAGGTACAGGTACGGCCCGGTAGCTTGAGCAAGAGGTACAGGTACGGCCCGGTAGCTTGAGCAAGAGGTACAGGTACGGCCCTGTAGCTTGAGCTAGAGGTACAGGTACGGCCCGGTAGCTTGAGCTAGAGGTACAGGTACGGCCCGGTAGCTTGAGCTAGAAGTACAGGTACGGCCCGGTAGCTTGAGCTAGAGGTACAGGTACGGCCCGGTAGCTTGAGCTAGAAGTACAGGTACGGCTTGGTAGCCTGTATTGCCTCTATTCCTATATTCAGCAAAGGTGAGACCCACTCTTGAGTAGGCATCTTCAGCATATTTGACAAAGGACAAGTAGAAACTGGAAAAGGTCTCCTTTTTTGGAAAAGGCGTCACCGCCTCTTCTCCAAAAAAGGAAAGGAGAAAGAGAAGAGGGGGGGGGGGCATGATAACAACATATAATATTCTAAGTGAAATTGACAAAGTAGACAAAGCAGCATGTCTACTCATGCTAGGGGGCCGGTGGCTGAGCGGACAGCACGCTGGACGCGTGATCCTGTGGTCCCGGGTTCGGTTCCGGGCGCCGGCGAGAAACAATGGGCAGAGTTTCTTTCACTCTAATGCTCCTGTTACCTAGCAGTAAGCTGTCAGCTGTCGTGGGATGCTTCCTGAGGCGTGTGTGTGTGTGGTGTGGGGAAAAAAAAGTAGTAACAGTTGATTGACAGTTGAGAGGCGGGCCGAAAAATCAGAGCTCAACCCCCGAAAGCACAACTAGGTGAATACAGCTAGGTGAATACACACACTCACACACGCGAATAAGAGAAGAATGTTCTTTTATGGTAGGCGAGATGCGAGTCTCTTAACAATGGCTGTCTCCTTTTTCCCCACATTCTCTCCATTATCCGGATATACATAGAGTGCGACCTTGGTGAGCTCTCTCTCGATTATCCGGATATAGTCCGGGCGCGACCTTGGTGAGCTCTCTCTCGATTATCCAGATATAGTCCGGGCGCGACCTTGGTGAGCTCTCTCAGTTATCCGGATACACTCAGGGTGCGACCTGGGTAAGCTTTCTGAAATCGGGATTAAAACTTTTATTCGGAAAGAATGGAAAAGAAGCAGGTTTTCCCATAGCCACAGTGAGACCGTTGCTACTGAAGGAACATCCGACTAGAGCGTAAAAGTACACGGATGAATCACACGGAGTTGAGTGATAATTTATTCAACTTGAGTTGTCATTTTTCAGGAAATATGAAGTTGTGGCCTTTACTGATAGCAAAGGGTATATATATATATATATATATATATATATATATATATATATATATATATATATATATATATATATATATATATATATATGTATTTATGATATACAGGTTCGTTGAGAGGATTTTCAAGTGATGCTTTGAAATTTGATTGTATTCTAACGTTGTATTTATTTTAATATCTGCATTTATTCTCAACCCTCTCTAGCAGTCTGTCTATAACGTTCTCTTCCTCTCTCTTTTTTTCTCTCCTCTCCTCCCTCCCTCTCTCTCTCTCTCTCTCTCTCTCTCTCTCTCTCTCTCTCTCTCTTCTTATCGGGAACTAACAAAAGTGCAGCTTCATCGACAGGTTACCGGAGGAAAATAAAAATATATCGTCTCATTGCACAGTTATTGTGCAGGAACTATTTCTTTGCAATAACTATCTCCTCCTTGTTCTTATTATATTTTTATTTAACAATGTATATCGAATTGGCGCCAAAAACGCCTCAATCACATGTCTTTCATTTCTTTTCTATTCTTAAACTATAAAAGTTGCTTCTAATTAATTTCTGTTATTCATTTGTGTCTTTAATTTCTAATAATGTTCCCTCGTTCTACTGTTCCTCACTTTATATATTTCTTTCCTTTAGTATATATCGCACATCGTTAACTTGCCTGCTCTAAGCCATCAGTCTTCCAATGTGGCGAGGTCCAATTAGCTCAGCCTTTTTTCAGTGTTCAGTCTCCTGAGTTTAGGAACAAGCTTTGTTACATATCTAATCGAGATATTTTCTAGTTGTGTGTTTTATACTGGAAGCGAATTGCATGTCGGGGGATCATAATATGAACCTCCAACATGTTGTACATATATTGAATATGTGTGTGTGAATAGAAGAGTGTGAATGTGTATGTGAGATAATGTTTAATGGGAATTATATGCACATTTCCATTCGATTTCTCTTGTTAGCTTGACGTTGCGTTTTCTGTGGAGGTTGCTTGTAAACATCGTGATATCGGTTTTCTGTCTAATAACTGGTGCCTGTTTACATGTACTGGACCATTTATTCTTCCTTTTATCTCTATAAGTTGTTTGCGGAGTGAATATACCTGGGGAAATTACATGCAGTCTTCGAATAATATGAATATTGGGGCACTTATCATACATTTTCCGGAAGAAAGGAAGATGTGGTTCGCCGGGAAAGGAAGGTTGGGGGAGAGGGAAGAAAAGAAATAAAAGAGAGAGAGAGAGAGAGAGAGAGAGAGAGAGAGAGAGAGAGAGGGAGAGGGAGAATTGGTATGAAACCTGAATTGAAGCTGTTGCATGATTGACATCAGTGTTGGAATGCAATGCATAGAGACACTGTTTACTGAGAAACACACACAGAGATACACAGATACATACAAGGAGAGAGTGAAAGACATACTTAGGGAGAAACTCAGACACACACACACACAGAGTGACATAAACACACACATAGAGAGAGAGCGACACACATACAGTGATAGACACATTTACATACACAGGGAGACACAGACACATACACAGGGAGTGAAACAGACAGAAGCGCACAGAGAGCTGAACTATTTATAAAAAGTCTTCCATCTCATTTCCATATCTATATGTCTGACTCTTCACCCCTCGTGTCTTACCGCCGGGCCATTTTCAAGATTTCTCCCACCGCTCAGCCTTACTCCCATGTGTAAGTGGTAATTCACCTAGTTGTGCTTGCGGGGGTTGAGCTCTGGCTCTTTCGGCCTGCCTTTCAACTGTCAATCAACTGATTTGTTTTCTTATTCCACATACACACATCCAGGATGCAGCCCGTATCGGGTGTCTAACTCCCAGGTACCTATTTACTGCTAGGTGAACAGGGGGCATCAGGGGTGAAAGAAACTGCCCATTTGTTTCCGCTATTGCCGGGATCGATCCCCGAACCCTAGGATTATGAATCCCGAGCGCTGTCCACTCAGCTGTCAGGCCCCCAACCTGTCAGGTGTGTGTGTGTGTGTGTGTGCTTGTGCGCGCGCGCTCGCATGTGAGTGTGTGTGTGTGTGTGTGTGTATGTGTGTGTTTGTGTACTGATGTGTATGCGCGCAAGTGATAATATAGGCTAATGATAACATAAGTACCATTAGCGTTAGTTAACACCCTTATGTTATTATTTTTTTTTTAGTATTATTAATACATTAGGTACATCTGCATTTGTGCAGCTGCTCTAGACTATATGAAGGAGAGTACAGTGTGTCAAAAAGCTAGCTACGTGGTGCTAAAAAATCCCCCATCACACAGGATGGTTAGTCATACAGAAGCACGTGATCAGTAGTCTGCACTGGCAAACTCAAGGTGCATTATGAAGATATCATGATCACAAGAGTGAATAAGATAGCAATGATACTGAGTCTCCATCTCGCAGAATGGTTAGTCATACAGGGCCATATGTTCAGTAGCCTGCACTGGCAAATTTTGGATGTAGTATGAGGATATCTTCAAGAACACGAGAGTTAATAAAGTAATTGCAAAGCTCCAGGTACCTCATGTCAACGGGCCTTATGTTAAGCTGAGCGCATATGTTCCAGAAGTCTACGGGTTGGTCAAGCCGTGTTTCATTACTCTCCCTCGCCACTCTTCTTTTCTCCCTGTCCAGTCTACTATACTATTCGACCATTCTACTACACTCCTCGACCAGTCTACTACAGTCCTCGACCAGTCTACTACACTACTCGTCTGGGCTACTATACTCCCCGTCCATTCTATTGCAGCCCATAAACATATTGTCAGACAGAAACAGAAAAGTTATGGAATCTGATTTCAAAAGGTGGAGAACGAAACCCACTATAGTGGAGACACTGGGTGTGCAAGTTGATATTTACTAATAGCCTGCCGTGTACATGTAAGTGTGCTCGCGAGCACTCATGCACACACACACAAATAGGTGAGTACAAATATGTGAGTACACACACAAACCTCTCTCTCTCTCTCTCTAAAGACAGAGACAGAGACTGACAGACGGACAGACATACTCTCCCTCTCCTGACACCTCACGCTTTCTCCCCTCACACCCCTGTCTTCCCTCACTTACTCTCCCCTTACACTTTTCCTTCTCTTCCCTCTCATACTTCAACTTCTCTCCCATAACACCCAACGATCCGTCCCCCCGTCACATCTCACCCTCTCTCCTCCCGTACTTCATTCTTTCTCTCATCACACTTCACCCTTGTCTTCACCCACATCTCTCCCTCTCTTCCATCGCACCTCATCTTCTTTTCTCTTACCTTTTCTCCCACTCACACTTTACAATATTTTCCCTCACATTTCACTCTCTATCTCCCCTCAGATCTCACACTGACTCCCCTTTACCTTACTCTCTCTCCCTCCACAACCAGCTCATTCTTCCCCATCACTCCACGCCTATTTTCCATCTCCTCTCCCTATCTGTGACAAAATTGAGATTTTCTACAATATTTCACGAGAGATATTGCCAGGTACAGTCACTCTTCTGTTGTCAGGAAGACCTATATACATCTTAGTACATTTCTTTATATATTTTGATGGTATGAAGAAGGGGAAATATAGTACTGAATTTTGTTTCGCATAGAGTGAAAGTTTAAGATATTGAGCAAAGCTCAAGGACTTGGACAAATCTTCGAAGTTCCTTCTTGTGGTGAGTGGCTCCAATTATATTAAAAAGAGTTAACCAATCAAAACTGAATAACCAGAGAGAAGCCAATCACAAAATGACAAATGGAATTTTTGAAGGGATGCCTGTCACTCACTGCGCCTTGTGACAAGAGAAGCACAAGTTGATTGACGTTGCATCGTGAACTCTGTTTAAAGGAAAGTCCTTAGATCTCGAAGGCTTCCTGAGGTACTGTGAAAGCTAGAAGACTTCCTGGGGCTTTGTTAGAGCTAGTAGGCATCCTGGGGCATTGTGAGAGGTTGAAGGCTTCCTGGGGCATTGTTAGAGCTAGTAGGCATCCTGGGGCAGTGTGAGAGGTTGAAGGCTTCCTGGGGTATTGTTAGAGCTAGTAGGCATCCTGGGGCAGTGTGAGAGGTTGAAGGCTTCCTGGGGTATTGTTAGAGCTAGTAGGCATCCCGGGGCAGTGTGAGAGGTTGAAGGCTTCCTGGAGTATTGTTAGAGCTAGTAGGCATCCCGGGGCATTGTGAGACGTTGAAGGCTTCCTGTGGCATTGTGAGAGACAGAACGATTCCTAGAACATCATTACACAGTTTTGCTCATGATGAGTGGTACGTAAGAATATTGAGCATGCATCTTGTCCACACGTTTAAGTCTACCATTCATAGCGTCAAAATGTTGGTGACGTATTGTAATCAAGCACCACGAAGTGTTAGGTAAGCAGCGAAGTGCATAGTTTGTTGGATTATTTTGAAATAATATACTTGGTTGCATTCCTAGTTATGCAAGTACTCTAAATGAATTTTACTGAGGTGGTAATGCTGAAGTACTCATGTCGATGGATGGTTGAACGTGTGTGTGTGTGTGTGTTTGATCATATGAACGTGTGTGTGTGTGTTTGAATATATGAATGTGAGTGTGCATGTGTGTTTGATCATATGGATGTGTGTGTGCGTGTGTGTTTGAGTACATGGGAGAATGCTTTTCATCAAATGTATGCGTGTTTCCGTAGCATGGGTATATGTGTGTTCGGATTAAATGTGTGTGTGTTTGTAAGCGTTTTTAGGTCTTTAGGTGTAATTTTCGAATGTGTTTGAATCACATAGATGTGTGTGTTTGGATGACAGTGTATGTGTTTGGATCACACTTTTGTAACACTTGTGTATGCATGTTAGATCACATGCATGTGTATTTGATCACATAGGTGTATGTTTGGAAAATATATATGTGTATGTGGGATCAAATATGTTTGTGTGTTTGAATCTCATGGTGTGTGTATTGGAACGCGTGGGGGGAGTGTTTTTGGATCAAATGAGTATATGTTTGACCTAGGAAGTCATTAAAAGTATGAAGTAAACATATTTGTTTATATTTTGGCTTAGTTTCAGTATAAATTGCGGCTGTGGTGTTTGTGTATCGTAGAGATGATTGGCAAGCTGGACGAGACGGGAAGGTGATGAGGGGGGGATGATGGAACAGGAGGGGAAGGGTGATGGAACAGGAGGGGAAGATGGTAGAAGGGGAGTGTGATGGAAGAGAAGGAGCACTTTTATTTGTAATATTACACACAAGAGGTTCATCAGTTGGTCCCTGAGTAGCACTCTTAGTCTTTATCATTAACTCTGGTAACACACCTAGCCTGTACTATTAACTCGGATAGCATTGCTATCCTGCACTATTAATCTTGGTAACACTCCTAGCCTGTACTATTAACTCTGGTAGCACTGCCAGCTTGAACTATTAAATCTTGTAGCACTCTTAGTCTTTTGAATTAATCGGATATCATTCCTAGCCTGCACTATTAACTCTGATACCCCTCCTACCCTGTGCTATTGTGAATGGACTATACTATTAATCTGGTCTTATACTCTTACTCTGTAGTATTATCTATAATACTCTTAATAATACTCTAATACTTTTAGCCTGTAATATTACCTCGGGTATCACTCCTAGCGTGTACTGTTAACCCGGGTACCGACTTGTGCTGCTCCTCAGCACTCTCCCTCAGGAACTATTCACTTTCAGTACGAATATGTGAAGATCTCTTTGCAAAATAATATTTAGACACTTCTTACAATTGAAAGTGAGGCAGACAAATATAACCGTGTCTGTTAAAGACAGACGTTATAACAGTATAATTATGAGTAATTATAACTTTCTAATATTATGATTAACTTTCTGGGTACATTATATTTTGACAAAAGTTTCATATGGCCTCTTGAATAGGGTTCTCTCTGTTGACTGTCAGGTTCTGGTGATTCACTTCGTTATAATTCCAAGTGACTGTGAAGTTAGGTACAAGGACGGTACTTGAAGAGTGTTATGAAACCACATAAACACCTCCACATGGGCCAGATTGTCTTATCTGTCATCAAGGAATGTCTCTACAGATCAATACACATATATCAGCTTTTTTATGTGTTTTGAGACGTGTAGGAGGTTTTCCAATACTTATTCTAAAACTTTTGTAGCTAGCAGAGACAAAGTAGGCTGTTAGTCTGCTTTCTATTGTTTAACATTATCGGCTTACCGGCGCTGGTCATCTGAAAGTTCAGATTGGCGTTCCATGGTGCTGTTGGATTTGCATAAGTATAACCGGGAAGTGACGTGACCAGCCTGCATCTAGTGGAATGTAGTACATTAGACTGTTATGTAGGTATACTTGTGTGGTTTGGATGGCTGGAGATAAATAGCGTTCCTCAAATTTCTGAAATTTTGAGGAACTGAAATTGCTGAAATTCATTGAGTTTTGTTCATCAAGATGTCCTTTGTGACCATAACAACTGCAGGATTTGCTAGTTTATAAGTGTAATTGATTCTGATACCTTATAGAATACAGTAGTCTTCTTGATATAGTTTAAATTATGTCTCTTATATTCAGATGCCTTTCCCAGCTGTTCCTTGTTCGATACTAGGAGTGATTAGGTGGAGTTTCACGTCTTATGGGAGGAGATACAGCCACACGGGTGAGCTGCTTCTTTGGATGTAGGCTGAGAAGCTCCTGTAGATCTGGGTTCAGTCCATTTACGTTGATGTTGAGTAAGCAACCTGTTCTATGCTTGTGTAGCTGGATTCTCTGTTCAGCTCGACTTTATAGGTTTTTGTAATTATCCAGCCATCAACCACGTCTGCAGTGGTTGGATGGAGCCGACAGTGACAGACCAATCTATTTAGTATTACGAAGCATTACAGTATCACATTCATTCGCCAAGCCGAAACAGATTAATGTGGGATCTATGTTGAGTTCTGTGCTTGGAAATTTCAGAACAGTGTAAATTTTCGCTTTCCTCTAAACACAGAGACTTCAGTAGTTGTTATCTAGACCCCTGATAGTAGCAAAAGTTTGTTATCGTGCTATTTATTCAGTACACACACGTGGGGTGCCACCTCTATCACTGCCAGTCCGGCGATAAGTGTGGACTAAGCTCCTTTTCCGGTGACACTAGGTACATCATTTTCTTGTCGTTATGAGATGTATGTTTATTATAAGAATATTCTAAGGGTTTCCCCGACTGATGATGATTCTACATGTATCTTGGTAGATGTACCTCCCTGTGACACCTAAAATCCAAGGTTTAAGCTGCCTCTGAACCTAAGCATTTGTGTCAGGGTTGTACAGTTAACTGAATACTAAGGGTTGGACAGAGTTTGTCCTTTCCAGAGCCCTAATTATAAACCTAGGAACTAGTCGAGGGATGCCCAAGATCCCAGACGACTCGATGACTATGGAAGTGTGCAACATTTACAAATCCGTTTAGCCTTGTGAAAAAGTGATTTAAATGTCTTGTAGTTTAAGGTAGGAAAATACAAGGCGAGAAGGGTCTTAATCCAATGACGACAGTGTAATACAATATTGATGATCCAGCAGCTGAGATGTTCCAGATAGTCGTGGAGACAAAGTCCTTCAGGTACGCTGCCACCTGCTGCCTGCTGTCCTTTAGGTACGCTGCCGTCCATCGTCTTTAGATTCTTGCAACTAACGGAAGGCATGTAGATGCGATACCAATAAATATTTCGGGAGTTTTTAGCAATTTATTTTCCTTCCACAACGGACATGTTCCTAATCTTGGTGTATTGACAGTTATACGCCAAGAGTTGCTGCAGTTCGAGTACGTTATCTCTTTTTGTGGACAGTTGATTAGAGAGCTGCCCCTGTGTGTCAGAACCATAGTATTTGTTGGTATTTTTTGTTCTTCTTACTGTTTCTCTTTCGCAGATCATCTTTTCAGTCCATCTTTTCTTTGCCCCCTCTTCTTCCGCTCTCTTTCCCCTTATCTCTTACTTCCTCTTCCTCTTCTTAACCTTTCTTCTGCTCTTTCCTATTCACTGCAGAGAGAAAGCAATCGTTATCAGTTGGTATACTCTCTGATAACACAGTCACCGCCAGCCACGCTTGGATAACGTGTACAGCTCTGTGGTAGGGTTCTTGGAAATTAGATTTTAGGCTTTAATAAATGTGAGTTGATGTGAAAGACTCGCATCCCATTCATGTGAGATATTGAATGTGTATGTGTGTGTGTGTGTGTGTGTGTGTGTGTGTGTGTACTTTGATATGTGAGACTGTCTTGTGTTGTAAGAAGGGAAAGGGACTTTGTTCTACCACATAAACAAAACGACAAAACTTTTTCAACAAAAAACGGCGACAATTCTGCTCTAATTCACTTTTGTAATCGCATGGAGTGTTTTTGCACCAAATAAGGTTTTACGTGGGAAAATATTGAGTCTGTAAATCCTTCAGAATCCATATCCATAAACACGCGTTCGTGGGAGATCCCCGCGTTTTACGATGCGTGATTACCCAGATTATGGCAACCTCGAGAAATAGAAAGTTATTTTTATTGGTCAATTATTCAAGGTTATATTAATATTTATTGAGGCTAACTTTCTTGTGTATATATATATAATAATAATATATATATATATATATATATATATATATATATATATATATATATATATATATATATATATATATATATATATATATATATATATATATATATATATGATGTACATGATGACATGATCACTTGATGATGTACATCAGTTGACCGACAGTTGAGAGGCGGGACCAAACAGCCAGAGCTCAATCCCTGCAAGCACAACTAGATGAGTACAACTAAATGAGTACACACATCCACGAGGCCCTCTGTGTACTTACCTAGTTGTGCTTCAGATAAAAAATGATAGGCAGCACATCCTCCTAAAATGAAAGTACTTAGAGTAACGATGTGGTCGAAAGTACAAACATATCGTGATGGACCACCAGAATGTTGCCTTTTTTGTGGTAGTGAACTTGGACAAACCGGAAAGGTTTTATATCTATGTTACTAGTATGGCCTAACCTAACTATCCTAAGCCTAATACACGCTTTCTGAGACCTAACATAGTACATACATATACTATACTAGATGTAGAAATATTTTTTTAGCTTGCTTTCAGCTTTATTTTTTTGAACTCTATTAAAATAAATAGTACAAAAAGTGGCTTACTGGAGACCGATTCTCCCTGATGGTACCGTCGATCTAATAGATCTAATAGTTACAAAAGGTAGTACCATATCAGGAGGATTAGTTGGACAGGGGGACGAGACACAAATACAGACATAAGAAGAGACAGAGATACAGAGACAGAGATACAGAGACAGAGATACAGAGACAGAGATACAGAGACAGAGATACACAGACAGAGAGGCAGATAAAAGATGTGGAACTAAAATTGGAACAACAAATATATGTTCCAACTTATTTTCGTTATTGTTCAACTTTTTTTGTTTGAGCTTTTGTTTTTCTAATGGAATGATGTCGCGTCGACCGGACCATCGGGTCGACCTGGATACCGGGTCGACCGGATCACCGGTTTGACTTGGGTACCGGGTCGACACGCTCATGGGCCAACTTAGACAACAAACTTAAGTGCTGGAGGTGGACTGTCGACAAGGTGTGAAGTGGCTAACCTGACACTTCACTACAGTTTAGCTGAACATTACAGCCCATTTGTGTTGAATACTCGACTTGTGTACGTCCAGAATGATGACACATAACCAACAGCCAGTTAATTAATTCATTTAATCGTTCCTGCCGTTTTGTTAATAATAAATGGAACTAGCTTATATCATCCGGGACTACATTTTTTTATTTTTATAATTAAGTTTGATTCAGCGTGATTCACTTATATTTCTGCTCATCAATGATTTGCACGAGACTAATTTGTAACATTGTTATCATCAGTGGCATGATGACAATCTCTCTCTTGTATTCATGCCTTAGATTTCTTAGCTGATCGAATGGTATATTTATATTGCTTGACACTTTTATAAACATCTTTTCCAATATCCCCAACATACAACCTTTCACAATTCTTGCAAGGAGAAGTTTATAGGCTCAAAGTTGAAGAAAAAGAGAACATAAATTTAAAAAAGTAAATTGTTGGACCTCGATAAGTTTCAGAGATGATCAGACAAATGCCAATAGATAACTTTGATTAATTCGAGGTGCAAAAACTAGGAAGAGAGACAGAAAACCCATTGAACAATATAAAATGAATGACGGACGACCTGCTGACACAGCAAAACAGAAGGATGTGGGAGTGGATATGAGCCTTGGCCTAGCACTGCAGCCTTACATAAATAACATCAGTGTACGCGAAACTGGCAAAAATAAGAATAGCATTGAGAAGTGTATACGTAAAGGTCGTGTCTATGCAACCAGACATGACCCGGAGATGAGAGGACTGAGATTGAGGAAAGACTTAAGGAGCTAAATCTCACGTCACTGGAAGGGACACGAGGCGGATGACAGTTGATCAAGACATACAGGGTAATTGAAAGAAAATGCAATGCCCAAATGAAAATACCATAAACGAAGGGACAAAAGAGGAAACTGGTTACCCAGATAGAAAGGACACCAGAGAAAACTGTATACCCAAAAGGGCCACGGGCGGAAATTAAACAAATCCCCTTCTGTGTCAGAGTAGAAAATATACGAAATAAGCTTGGAAAGAAATGAAGCTGTTGAGGAAGATACTATACACAATTTTCAATAAATATGAGAGAGAGAATCCATATGGTTCAAAAGATAGTCCACTACACGATTGAAAGATTTGAATCTAATCCTGAGAGCTGAAGCTCAGTCACAGCACGTACAGTACAATGTCTATGTATATACGTAAATACACATTTCCATGTAATTTATTATTCTTCCAGCCATACAAGGAGGCGGCCGCTACAGTAGACAACACAACGGCTTCCTTACATCCTTGATGTCTGCCAAGTTCAGTGATCATTCTTCGCTTGGCAGCGCATGTTAATAATCGTTCGTTTGGCAGCGGGTCCGACAATACTCATACGTTTGGTAGCGAATATGCAATTCAATTATCGTAAATTTGGCACCTTGTACCAGCGCGAGCTTAGCAATATGTTGTTGATTTGACATCATAAGCAAGTCAATAATCGTAAGTTTGGTGATGCAGGTCTGTCAATAACCGTTAGTGTTCTCGCCTGCAAGCCAGCCAGAGCTCGCACATTTGGCACCGTGTGTCAATCAATAACAATACGTTTGAGGGAGTGTGTGCCCCAGTCAATCATACGTTTAATAACGTAAATAACCTTGTTAACGTTCGTTATAGAGTTATGGTTTGGCTGTGTGATTCTTGAGGTAGGAGTTCCACGACGGTTCCTACAAACTGAGGAGCTTTCTCAGATGAGCTATTCTGTTGTTAACAAGCATCGCATACGCTGCTGAAATTATCCAGTTTGTGTGTGTGTCACTGTTAACCTGGATGCTACTCCAGTTCCTAAACCTTTCTTTGATTCAGGAAGTCGTCTCTTTTTCCTATTGTTCAAGGCATTTTTCTTATTTCTTCCACATTTCTCATTACTATGCCTAGGTCCTTGTTCAAGAATGAGAGTAATTTATCAGGGCAGACCTGGAGGTGTTCCAAGAACTTCTGTATCCTTTTTTTTTGCCTGAGTCAGGTCGCTGACATGCTGCGAGGAACCTAATATTTCACAGTAATGTGCGAGGGTGTATTTAGTTGTGCTGGTGGCCATGAAGTGCTTGTGGCTCTCATTGCCTCCTCTTAGAATCTATTGATTGTTGCCTTCGATGCCTTCTCTTGGAGTTCGTCTAGTAGCTGTTACCCTCAGTACCTCCTTTTGGAGTCCATCCAGTTGTTGCGGGCCTCAGTGCCTTCTCTTGGAGTCTGTCCATATGTTGTGGCCTACAGTGCCTCTTCTTGGATTGCGTCCAGTGGTTATGACTCCTACTGACTTTTTGTTGCTTGCTAAGAGATACCAGAGCTCGTTTCAAAGTCTCACTCTTCTTTCGTACCCAGAAATATGATTCGTTTAATAGTTGGGCATGCAGGTTTTCCGTTCCTGAGGAATGAAAAGGAAGTGCACTGAAAACTATACCACAGAGTGCTGGTTATTACCATCACCTATACTAGAGGGGGACACCTGCACAAGTGGTGTAATAATTACACAAGAGGGGGGAACGACTTCTCAAGAGGGGTCAAAGTTACAAAACAGGAGTAACACCCTCACAATAAAGGATAACACCTACAAAAGATGATAGGGAAAGGGGGATTGCCATCCAGTCAAGAATTGGTACCACTAACATGACTTAAAAACTTATGTATGACTTAAAAGGGGCACAACAGGATGGTGTACCATCTACTAAAGATAGTTAATCATCTACATAATAGGTTGCAGCCCCACACACAAGCGGCCATCACCTGGATAATAGAGTGCAGAAAGAAATGTGTTACGAATAAAATTAAAAAGATAAACATATTAACAAACATGCTCTGAAAAAGTTTAAACAAATTTAAAGAGGAACTTATTAATATAAAATAACATGCATAAGAAATTACATAAACGTAATGTGACAATGACAAAATCAATAATGTAATTTCTTTGTGCATTTGAAGAGAAGCGTTGGAGGTAGAGTTCCTAGACTACAAAGCTACCGAGCATGAGGACCTCGTGTGAAACCCTAATTAGGCTTTAATGGAAGTCTCAGGAACCCTAGAAGATTGAGTTGAGTCCCAGGTTGCAATGCTTTTGACCATGTTGTGATGTAGTTGTCTACGGCATTTGCTTGGGAGAACGCACAGTATTTGTTCGAATCCCTCTCACAGCTCCTACTGAATTTCTCATAAAATTTAATAATAAATAGTAACGCAAAATAGGTGTTACTGATTTATAACATAAAATAACTTGAATTAATACCAATATAAAAATTATTAAAACAAAAAATAAAAATTATCATCATTAATATGAGAATTAGCCACATAAAATAACAAATTACGAAGCGTATGTTGTTCAAGACAGTAAGGAAAGCTGCTGCTTTTGTTAGGATATTGACGCTATTGATTGATTTGGTTTAGGGCCCAAATTTTTACTCTGCTAATTACATCAATTTCAGTTATATATAGAAGGTTGAGGCCTTTCCGGAAGTCGTTGAAATAATGATGGGTTGTAAAATGCCACAATCTTATACGTTAAGTCCAAGCTAATGTAATGATTATAGAAATTCAAATTTGCATTTAAAAGTCGGTCATTTAATTAATAAACCAGCTATTTTTTTTAACATGAGCTATGCTTTGTTATTTAGTATTAATAATTTATGGTATTTTATATTAGTGCTTTTGTTGCTAACTTTTATAATTATTTCCATTTAGTACACGTCTGTTAATGTATATTACTCTTATTTTTCTTGTTGTTTCTGTTTTGAAGTTTTTTAGGTACGAATCACCCTGGCGGGTCACTGATAAATTAAAAAAATATTTAGAAAAATTGGAAGTGAGCAAAATATTGGAGACAGATTTAAGGAATAACAGAGCCAAAAATGAGTTAATATGTGATAAAACAAAGAGTAAGAGAAGACAAAATTTGGGTTAACGTAAACATGAAAAGAGGCGAACGTGAATAAAAGGAGGAAGAGAAGGACATAACATGATGAATGATAAAGAATGGATAAAGATAAATTCAGATAAATAATAAGTAAAGGAGAGAAGATTGAAGTAAGAGACAATGGAGGTGAACGGCTAGCCAAAGATATGAAAGAGGGTTTAGAGGAAGGAAGAAAACAAGTGAATATCAAGGCTAAACCAAGGAAGACGGTGAGAAGAGAGGAGGACTGACATCGATTGACTTGGACCTCCCCTTCCCGGCGTCCCGTGGTCAGGTCATAGCTGATGTCACTACACTTATGTGACCTGAGCTTATGTGAATGAGCTACGAGGAAAGGCTAAAGGAGCTGAACCTCATATCCCTGGAAAACAGAAGAGTAAGGGGGAGACATGATAACCACCTACAAAATTCTCAGGGGAATTGACAGGGTGGACAAAGACAAACTCTTCAGCACGGGTGGGGACACGAACAAGGGGACACAGGTCGAAACTTAGTACCCAGATGAGCCACAGAGACGTTAGAAAGAATTTTTTCAGTGTCAGAGTAGTTAATAAATGGAATGCACTAGGAAGGGATGTGGTAGAGGCTGACTCCATACACAGTTTCAAATGTAGATATGATAGAGCCCAGTAGGCTCAGGAATCTGTACACCAGTTGATTGACAGTTGAGAGGCGGGACCAAAGAGCCAAAGCTCAACCCCCGCAAGCACAATTAGGCGAGTACTTATGTGGCTTAACATGCTTGGTCTGATCACAGCTGACATCATTATGCCTGAGTTAGCATGCCTGGTCTGATCACAGCTGACTGCATTACACCTGGCATATTGTATATGTGGCAGATCACAATGGACGTCATCGCACCCAATTTTGAAACGTTGTTCAGAAACGCTCGAACCCAAGCAGCCTCCGAGTCCGATGCATAGAAAACGTAAATGGGAAGAGGTAATGTAAAAGAGGTGGGGAGTAATTCGTGGGTCACTATAATAAGTCCATCTGTTTCTTATATGTGTAATCTCCTTCTTACCCATGTTTGCTGACGATGCTAAATTAATGTGACGGATCAGAAATGAGGACTGCATTATATTACAATATGAACTATCAAACCTCCAGAGATGGGCAGAGAAATGGCCAGTAGAATTTAACCCTGGCACATGCAAGGTTACGAGAATAAGAGTTGGAGCAAGTAGACCTCAAATATAGTATAGGATGAAGGGAAGGGAACTGGCAACTTCTGAAGATGAAAAAACTTTGGAGTGGAAATTGTCCATAATTGGCCATACAGCGCGGCCGAGCTCTGTATGGAAGCAATACCTCATGAAACACAAAACAAAACTACAATAGTTCCAAAAATATGCAATGAGGCTCGTTCCTGAACTAATAGAACTGAGCTATGAAGAAAAAATGAGGAAATTGGTCCTAACTGCACTGAATAAAAGAAGGCATAGGGCAAACATGATAACGACGTACAAAATACTAAGGAGGGTTGACAAAGTAGATATAGAAGCAGTGTGCAAATTAAGGAAAAGTGAAAGAGAGGACATAATTGGAAACTGAAAACACAGATGAGTCACAGGAATGTCGAAAGAAAAATCAGTCTAGGAATTGTAAATGAGTGGAAAGGACTGGATGTGGAAATTGTCGGAGACAATTCAATACACAGTTTTAAATTTTAAATATGATAAGAAAAAGAAGTTAGTCGACCCTGTAAGCACAACTAGGTGAGAACACACACACGAACGAGCGTGCACTTAAAGGATAAGCAGCTATTCATTAGTTCTTCAATTTATATGTTAAAAAATTATCTAAAGTAATAAAGTGTTATTTTAACATTGGTGAACGTTCTTTGTGTGTGTGTGTGTGTGTGTGTGTTCGTGTGTGTGTGTGTGTGTGTGTGTGTGTGTGTGTGTGTGTGTGTGTGTTTATGACTTCGGCCTCTACCCTTTAACTTATTTCATTATATAAATTTTTTTCCATGACACTAATAAAATAATTTTTGAAATCCGTGTGGCTTAGTCGGCTGCGTTGCGTTCTCCACATGTGATCTCTTGTTTGTGCAGTCCCGAGGCAATACGTCCTTGTTAACCTTGTCAATTTGTCTTACATATTATTGTATTTGTCAATTACGTCCGCCATGTTTCTTCTCTACCAGTAACAAGACGATTATTTTTTTGTTTAGTCTTTCCTCGTAACTCGGACCTCTCAGCTCTAGGACTTGTCTGGTCAGACATATGTGACATACAAGGTTTAGAGCATCTCCTTGTTCAGATATATATGAAGTCGTTCTTATGTTGACCTAACTTGCGCCTGTATCTGATATCTGATTGATGAGGGTTTCACATGTCATATTATATCTGACTCAATGAGAGTTTCCTGAACCCGAAACACATGTTAATTAATTTACATTTGCAGGAGTTTAATTCTAAAAGCACCGGGTTAGACAATTCCTACAAATTACCCATGTACATGTGTAAAAGGAAGTATACATAAAAAAAACGAGAATAAATGCATACTAGTGTTAATGTATTCTAGAAATAATTATGCCTAGAAGGTGAAGGGACGACGACGTTTCGGTCCGTCCTGGACCATTCTCAAGTCGATCGACTTGAGAATGGTCCAGGACGGACCGAAACGTCGTCGTCCCTTCACCTTCTAGTGTGGTCTGGTCAACATAATTTAGCCACTTTATTGTGACTCATCGCCTGCAATTATGCCTAGATGTAATGTCATTTGGATCTGGGCCTTGTATGTGTCAGACCTGAGTGACGAGAGTAGACAGACTTGAGTACGATGGAAATCAGGTTTGAACTTAAAAGGATCAGGAGGTGTGTGGTGACAATCAGATCTATAATGGGACCACAGTGAGGCTACGGCAGGACAGCTGTTCATACATTGGTGATATCAGTAGAGCTTTTGATAAGATATTCCTCTTATCAACAGTAACAGAAGATGATATAGATTCTGCAGTAATAATATAGCAGAAGTAGTCGTGGTAGTAGTAGTAGTAGTTGTAGAAGTAAGAGTACTAGTAGTAGAATGGCACCACCACCACCACCCTCATCACCACAATCCCCATCACTACCACCACCCCCCATGAATACCACCATTCACATTACAACCACAACCACCACCACCACCACAACTACTACCGTTACCAACACCACTACTACCACCACCATCCCCAGAACGATGGCCACTACCCCGTGCTATCACTACCACTACCCCCCACCATTACCAGCACCATCACCGTCATCACCATCCCCCCCACCCACCACCACCACCACCATCATCATTATCGACTGTTAACATCGATTAGCTATCGATTCTATAATACTAATTGGCGCGGTTATTATATAATGAGAGATGCAATAATCTTCGAACACGATAATCTTCGTTGTTTCTCGTGTCTTGCGTTATGTGGACCCTGGCTACCAACGTGAGGTAGCCTGCGTTGTCAGAACAACAGCTAAAAGATTTCTTCTACTGTACTTTCGGCTGTTTCTTCAGTAATTGTTGTTACCGGGATATGGACTTTTCTTGTACACTTTTCATGAAAATTGTTTATACGGCAGAAAACTTCTCTAATACGTTTTTCTTAACATAGTTGTTACTTGATGGAACAGAGTATGGAGAGAGCCTTTTGATGTTTGATCTGTTAGACCTAATGGGAGCGGAAGGTGGGGGAAATCGTTTCGCTTTTTTGGTCCACAAACCCCGCAGAAGACCAAAAAAAGACTCCTGTTACACCCTCTCTTTTTTTTCAAGGTACTCCCAAGTCCTTGTTTCAACACACACTCATTTATATTTAGAGCATAATCTACAAGTCTTTTCTACCACTACTGGGTCTCCAGCTGTTACCCGGCACTGCCTTACATAAGCGCGATGCCGGGCCAGGGGAGGAGGGCAGTGGGTTACACGAATGAGCACACACACACACACACACACACACACGCCCTATCGATCCACGCCAGAGAAATTATAGAGGCCGTCAGGGTACGGTGGACGTTGCTTCAGTCAGCTGTACGGCCCTGCCTTCTCTTTCGTCCATCTGTGTCTTCCATCTCCCTGCATCCCTCGTCTCTCTCTCTCTCTCTCTCTCTCTCTCTCTCTCTCTCTCTCTCTCTCTCTCTCTCTCTCTCTCTCTCTCTCTCTCTCTCTCTCTCTCTCTTTCTCTCTCAAAATCCAACATATCCTAGAGATCTAGCTTCTGGTTTGTGTTGCTCATTTATCAGCAAATCTCCAGAATCCAACATTTTCTCTAGCATTTTGTAAAATCAATATTAGCCACAGTATTCTTTTTTAAATTAAAATTGAAATAAGTTTATTAAGGTATAAATACTCACAAAAGTATGAAATAGCTCAAGCTATTCTCTCCCCGTTCAGTACAACGTGTTCATGTATATATATATAGACACATCACAATCATATTACCGAACTTGGTGTCTGATGATGGAGCATTGGTAACATTAATTTCAAATCAGGCGTTGTAAGAGTGAATTTAGAGACTAGTTAAGTATTAGCGGCAGAAGTAATACACGGAGAGATAATATCAGCAGCAGTAATACATGGAGAGATAATATCAGCAGCAGTAATACATGGAGAGATAATATCAGCAGCAGTAATACATGGAGAGATAATATCAGCAGCAGTAATACATGGAGAGATAATATCAGCAGCAGTAATACATGGAGAGGTAATATCAGCAGCAGTAATACATGGAGAGGTAATATCAGCAGCAGTAATACACATAGAGATAACATCAGCAACAGTAATACACGTAGAGATAACATCAGCAACAGTAATACACATAGAGATAACATCAGCAACAGTAATACACATAGAGATAACATCAGCAACAGTAATACACATAGAGATAACATCAGCAGCAGTAATACACGTAGAGATAACATCAGCAGCAGTAATACACGTAGAGATAACATCAGCAGCAGTAATACACGTAGAGATAACATCAGCAGCAGTAATACACGTAGAGATAATATCAGCAGCGTAGATAATAATATCATATTACATGGAAAGATACATATACCAGTTACGGGAAAAAAATATTACAAATAATAGAAGCAACATTTTTTAACCATTAAAAAAACAAGATAATGGACACCACACTGTAAGCCATCCCCCTAAGTGTTTTCAGAGGTTCTCCACCCTGTTGCCAGCTCATTGAGTACACTAGCACCCTCACGCGTCAAGTACTGAGGAGGGGGAACCCTGCAAACACAAACCGAAACTGTCTCTATTTTCCGCTTATTACAACTTGTAATCAAGTTGTTACATCTTGGTTTAACGTGTTTATGACGTATTGGAACGTTGTTACAACTTGCTATATTGGTTGTTATAACTGGTTAGGAGGTGTTAAAACTTGTTCGAACGTTGTACCAACGTCGTAGTTTCGGTGTGTGTTTGGCGGGAAGGGAGAGAGAAAGATTTAGACCCAAAGATCAACACAACATGATGAGGGGCAAGAAGTCAGCAGCATTACAGCAGGACTTGTATTGAGTCCTCGACCAGAATTCATCAAGCATTGACGCATTCACAGAAGAAACCTATATTTTTTTCCCCTCAATTATGGCGGATTTGTTCCCATTTATTTTAATAGTTTATGAACTCCTCAGCACTACGTGGTTATTTATGATAATAATAACCTTGTCTTGTAGAGTTTCAGAGCTCGCAAAGTGTTTAATGTAAATAAAGCAGCCATGATTAAGGAAAGATGCACAGGTTTCGTAAGTGGTTGTGTAAAGACTTGATGAATCGTGGACCTGGACAGACTAACATTGGAAGCATATGTTATGATTGTTTATTTAAAAACAACAAGTGGCAGCGGCAATCAACAAATCTAAGCAAACACTAGTAATAATCAAGCGTACCTTTGTCTTTAAGGAAAAGTAGGAGGGGGGGGGGGAGAGAATTTTCAGAGGAAAGCGCCAAGCCATGACGACTATATAGCACTTGGAAAGGGTTAGGATAAGCATTTGGGATGGGACGGGGGGAAGGAATGGTACCCAACCACTTGGACAGTCGGGGATTGAACGCCAACCTGCATGAAGCGAGACTGTTGCTCTACCGTCCAGCCCAAGTGGTTGGAGTCTTTCAATTGTAAAAGTCTCTGATGCGCCCCACCTGGATTATTGCACCCAGGCACTTGCAGAAAGACGTAGCTTCACTGGAGAAAGTTCTACACCGGGCAACAAAAATCATTCCAGAATTAAGTGAGCTCTCATACCATGTTGAGGGCCACATGGCTAACAACACTGCAAAGCTGACAGGATAGAGCTGATCTCGTCGGAACGTTGAAAATACTGAACAATTTGGATCATGTTGATACGGACAACTTCGAAAGGTCAGACGTAATACAAACAAGGAGTAACGGTTTCAAGCTCAACAAGCCACAAGGAAGGACTTAAAACGGATGCTTTTTCACCCATAGGGTTAGAAACACATGGAACTGCCTACCCGCTGATGCCGTAAATGCAAAAATTCTGCTGAACCGTAAAATCCAGCTAGAAAAAAATCTTCAGGGCAAACGGGGGGGGGGGGGGGAAGGGGTACCTATGATAAGTCGCCGGCTTCCAGTTTTCATCGAGGCCACTAGAGTGTTAGTAGCCCTCAGGTAAATTCAGGTCAATTTAGGTAAAAGATCATTAGTAACCTAAATAAGGAATCATTTAGGTGGTGGCTCCAGGCCTGAATCAGACCAGTGCCTAAATGTACAACTTCATCATGGAGTTCTCCCCTTTCCATCCCCTTTATGAAATAGAACAATAACATTGAACAAGTGCAGAGACTGACATTCAGCCTGACATAATAAATATAAGAAATATCACAAGAGGAAATCAAAATCTATTCGACATTTCAAACCAATTTCCCCGTTTTCGAGGAGGTTGCTGGCGGGTGGTCCTGCTCGGAGTAATTTCGTTAGATAGCGATGACGGTAACGTGGGATAATAGACCACTGATTTCTTACATATCCTTATATAACGTATTTCACTAGAGCCTGCCTGAATTGAACTAGACTCTCCATACTTCCCTAGGATTTACGTACTTCACTACCTACTACCTACTTAACTAGGACATATATATATATATATATATATATATATATATATATATATATATATATATATATATATATATATATATGTGTGTGTGTGTGTGTGTATATCACGAAAATAAACACGTGATTAAGAATGTGACAATGTCAGACCACGGAGGAAAATGAAACAGGAATTTCCTTAAGTACTTTCGTATATTAAATACATCTTCAGAAGGAATCATTCCTTCTGAAGATGTATTTAATATACGAAAGTACTTAAGGAAATTCCTGTTTCATTTTCCACCGTGGTCTGACATTGTCATATATATATATATACCATGCTAGGGCCTACCTACTTCGCTGGGACATACACATAGGAACCAGGAGCAACATAAGTACAAACAGGAATCACAAGCAACAACTCATGACTTTCAAGGACGCTGAATACAACATTATCGATCGGAATCGGGGGAAGAGTCATCGTTGCAAAAAGTGCAGGTTCAAGACACACCCGGCAACTTCCTGCCTCAAGGTTTCATGTGAGAGAAGTCACTAGTGGTCCAGTGGTACAGGAGACCCGGTGATCGGATCGACCCGGTACCCAGGTCAACCCAGTGCTTGGATCGATCCGACATCGTTCCACCAAAAACACCAATCGAAGAAAAGGATGAGGAATAACGATAATAAATGGGAAGATATGGCATCCTAATGTATGTCAACATATTCTTTCTTTGTCTCTTTGAGTGTGTCTGTGTTAGTCTCTCTCTGTCTGTGTCTGAATCTATGTCTGTGTCGTTATGTACTCACCTAGTTGTACTCACCTAGTTGTGTTTGCGGGGGTTGAGCTCTGGCTCTTTGGTCCCGCCTCTCAACCGTCAATCAACAGGTGTACAGATTCCTGAGCCTATCGGGCTCTATGTGTCTGTCTCTCTGTGTCTGTGACTCTGTGTCTGACTTCTCTCTGTGTCCGTTTGTGTCTCTCTGTGCCTCTGTCGCTCCATGTCTGTTTCTCTGTTTCTCTCTTTCTGTGCCTTTATCAGTGTGTGCTTCTCTCTTTATTTCTGTGTCTGTACATGTATCTCTCTGTCTTTGTATCTGTGTTTGGTCCTTGTCGCTCTATGTCTGGGTATTGGTTTCTGAGTCTGTCTTTATATGTCTGTAATTTTTCGTATGTCTTTCTGTGTCTTTGTGTTTATGTGTCCGTGTCTGTCGCTGTGTCTAGTTATCTGTTGTTATATGCCTCTGTTGTCTTTCTGTGTGTCTCCGTCTGGCTCACTGTGTGTCTGCCTCCCCCCATATTTCTCTCTCTCTCTCTCTCTCTCTCTCTCTCTCTCTCTCTCTCTCTCTCTCTCTCTCTCTCTCTCTCTCTCTCTCTCTCTCTCTCTCTCTCTCTCTCTCTCTAACAATATCACTAATAACACGTTTATTTCACTTCACACATAGTACGATATCCAAAAATAAACTCAAAATCCAGAAAATCTAAATACAAAACTTTACATCGCCAAAGTTTACTCAGACTTTAAGTGCAAGTATTATGGTTGATTTTTTTTTTTTTAATTTTGTCGTGGTCAGCGCATAAAGATTTACAATGTGACATTAAAAATTGTAATCGAGCCTTAAAGCTTTTGCGAGATTCATTGTAAGATTTAATTTGACCTGGTGTCAGGTGACACTCTGTCCAATGATGCTAATCTCATCCCATCCATGTTAGGCATATACCCAGCAGCAATTACCGTAAAAAAAAAGAATGAAACTAGCCACCAGCATCTGGCCTCCAACTTCGAACAAACAGACAGACAGACAAACATTCTAATTTATAGATATAGATATATTAGTGTACTTTTTTACGCAGAATAGACCGTCTTGTTCTTCAGAACAAAGATCGCATACGTCAATTATCATGAAGATTTTTTTCGCTATATCTTCACGATCATTGTTATATCTCGATATTATATTTGAATGGTTATTCAAGTTACAGGTCCAATATTCCGTTAATTGGGCGGTACGGAAGAATTATCGGGCTTAATTAGTTAGATGAGGCTACTAAGTTAATTTTCGTTCAAGATATTCTGCCAGTGCATAAGAAAAACATTTTCGAAAATAAATATTATTAAGGAAATAAGGGTTATTCAATATATATATATTTTGCTTCAACTCTTATGCTGAATGGTATGTTTCATAATTATTGTATCTGAAATTGTATCAATGTGTATCATTGTATCATTATCAATATCAATTGTATCATTGTATCATTATCAATATCAATTGTATCATTGTGTCATTGTATCATATCAATTGTATCATTGTATCAGTATATGTTTCATAATTATTGTATCTGAAACATCGTGCGTTCAAATGAACCTATGAGAATTATCTATGATTTCCATCGTGATATCTGGCCTAGAAATACAGCAAAAATACAGCAACAGCTCTTGTTCGTTTTGTCCTCGTTTTGTGTCCTTATTCTCAATTCTGAATAAATTATCATAAATGTATTTCTTTTTTTTGCGTTTCTGAGTGAAGAGCTATATGCCGTTGTGTTGGATGACCTGAATGGGTTGTTGGATGAGTTGCGGGTTGTCGGATGATCGTAAGCGTTGCTGGGTGAGCTGTAAAGTTGTTAGGGATATTTGCTGCTGTACATGCTACTGTATCAGCAACTGTACCTGCTACTGTATCAGCAACTGTACCTGCTACTGTATCAGCAACTGTACCTGCTACTGTATCAGCAACTGTACCTGCTACTGTATCAGCAACTGTACCTGCTACTGTATTTTTACTGAAAGACATTTTATTAATATAAAGTAGTATTACACTCTGCATTTTGTCTTGTTCCAACTCCGTGTTGTACCACCCCCCCCCCCCTTCACTCCCAGCACCACCTTGCCCAACCACTTGGGGTGGATGGTAGAGCGACGGTCTCGCTTCACACAGGTCGGCGTTCAATTGCCGATCGTCCAAGAGGTTTGGCACTATTCCTTCCCCCTTCCCAGTCTCATCTCAAATCCTTATCCTGACCCCTTCCCAGTGCTATATAATCATAATAGCTTGGCGACTTACCCCTGATAATTCCCCTCCCTCCCTACACCACCAGCATCACCACCATCACCACCAACACAACCACCAGCAACATCACCAACCACACATCAGTAGCACCACTACAAGCACCACCATCAACACCACCATCACCACCAGCAACACCACCACCACCACCAGCATCACCACCATCACCATCACCACCAGCACCACCAGCACCACCACCACCAGCACCACCAGCACCACTACAACAACCCAGGGATGTAACAACAGCAGGAGCAGGAGTGAAGGGCGAGTAGTCGACCAGAGTTTAAAGCTGTGGTCCCAGGGAAAGCGGGGGCGTCCTGCGCTCTCCTGGCGGCGATGGTGGTGCTGGTGCTGGTGCTGGTGCTGGTGCTGGTAACTGTAATGATGTTATTGATGGTGATGCAGGTTATGGTACTGTCCCAAGGGGGTGGTAGTTGAGATTGTAAGGATCCCTTTATCCCCATCACCCTAATCATTCCACCTCTCGACACTACCACCCGTCAACATCGCTACTTTCAACCCCACCATTCCCATTGCCACCAACCCCCACAACGCATTCACCGTCGCTAACGCTGGAGCACCGTCACTAACGCTAAAGCACCGTCGCTAACGCTGGAGCACCGTCACTAACGCTGGAGCACCGTCACTAACGCTGGAGCACCGTCACTAACGCTGGAGCACCGTCACTAACGCTGGAGCACCGTCGCTAACGATGGAGCACCGTCACTAACGCTGGAGCACCGTCGCTAACGCTGGAGCACCGTCACTAACGCTAAAGCACCGTCGCTAACGCTGGAGCACCGTCACTAACGCTGGAGCACCGTCGCTAACGCTGGAGCACCGTCACTAACGCTGGAGCACCGTCGCTAACGCTTGAGCACCGTCGCTAACGCTAGAGCACCGTCGCTAACGCTGGAGCACCGTCGCTAACGCTAGAGCACCGTCGCTAACGCTGGAGCACCGTCGCTAACGTTCAACCAACAATGCAGAAACGTCACTCTTGCAAGTTTTAGTGTGTACACATTTTACTGAAACTCCCTGTTTATTTCTGGCCTTCTGAAAGTAAACATCACGGAAATCTTCCTTGCTTGGAGATAGAATACATTTTATCCCTACACCCACATGCTGGCTACATCCGCATGTGGGTGTGGCTCTCGCTACACCCCACATGGTTCCTCTAGCTACACCCACGTACTGCATGTCGCTACACCCATATGCCACCTAAGCTTACGTCGTCTCTTCGCTTCCCTCTAACCAGTGCAACTCTGGGCAAACGACGTTAACTTGCAATAACAATCAGGTTAATAATTACAATCAGGTTAACGTAACAATGATTAAGCGTTCATTTTATGTTGATTAAACGTCACTTGAGGATATCACGAGGCAATTACCTCGTAATTATAGAGCTCATCAGCCTATTTACCCCCTATTCCCGTCCACTTCTCAGCTTCCCCCTGTCCATCCCCTCTTTCCTAAACGCTGTCTTATTTCTCCTCCTCTCCCGACGCTCACAATGTAAACTCGACGTTATTTAAACGCTGCAGCGTTCGTACGACGTAACAATATAAACTATAGAATGAGAGTTACGGTATGGGTGATGGGGTGCCTATTTTTCGTATCCCCCCCTAGCTCATCTGCTGATTTTTCAGTTCAGCATCTTCTTCCTATTCTCCAGTCCGGCATCTTCTTCCTATTCTTCAGTCTAGCATCTTTTCCCCATTCTTCAGATTTATCATGCCCTTCAGCTCTGTATCTTCTCATTCTCCTATCCAGCATCTTCTCTACATTAATCTCTATACATCTCTCATTCCTAGGTCTCCCCCCACCCACTCCGAAGCCTCTTTTCCCACTTTTTCTTTAAAGACTTTACTTTCCTCCCCACCAGCTCAAATGCTACGTCCCTTTCACCCTTCCATCCAGATCCTTGCAGCCGCCACTTCCCTGCCGAGTTGGTAAACATTAATCTGGGCCGGCTAGGGTCGAAAATACCCCCTAGTGCCCCTTACCCTGACAATGTGGGTGTGCCTTGTGGTACCCCCCTTCAGCCGCTAACAAAAAACGGATGTCCGGTGGTCACTCCCTCGGGATCCGAATAAAGAACAGATGTGGAATACTCCTAAAATATAACAAAATGTAATACAAATAATGTAGATAAATTGGTCAAAGCAGGACGAGAGATGCGGATATGAGGAGTGAGAGAATAAGGGCAGCAGAGTAAGGGTGGTGAGTCTGGAGAGAGTTGTCAACGGGAAGAAGTGGTGAGACTTGAGTTACGGGAGAGGCAGAGCAAGTTGACTAAGGAAAGACGTGGAAGGATACGATGCAAATTCTGAATAAAGCGAAAAGAAAAACTGAATTAACTACTGAGAAAAATTAAGGAAAAGCGAGCCAAACAAAACGAAGGAACTGAATTTGCTAACATAGGTGTAGCAATTAAGGTTTTCAATAAAGAGACATAAGACGAAGAGTAGAAAGAACGATAATTGAAGGCGATTAAAAAAAATTAGCAATGAAAGACTGGTACTGTCACCCGCCTGGCGAACTGCAAATATTTCTGGAAGGGGGAAAAAGGAGTTGTGAGGAAGGAGAGGAGGAGAAAGAGGAGGAGGAGGAGGGCGGCGAAGAAAAGGAGGAGAGGGGAGGGGGGGGGAGGGCTAGGGAAACGCGCTTGAAGACATGTTTCTTCTGTCGTGAAGAAAAAAAATCTTGGAGGGTTCTGTGTGTCACTCCGTCGACGGTGAATAGGACCTGGAATTAACAAGAGCTGGCCGTTTATTGTTACTTTCAGTGACGGGGTAGAGGGAGGGGGAAGGGTGAGAGACGGAGGACCCGCGTCTGGCACTCAGAGCTCTGTGTTCATGTGATGACAGAGAAAGAGGCGCCTCCTGGTGGAGGTGGGGAGGGTCTTGCTCTCTCTCTCTCTCTCTCTCTCTCTCTCTCTCTCTCTCTCTCTCTCTCTCTCTCTCTCTCTCTCTCTCTCTCTCTCTCTCTCTCTCTCTCTCTCACTCTGGATCATTATCATTATCAGCATAATTAAGCGTCTCAAACGTCTCGCCTCACAACTAGTACTGGGACTTTAAAGCAAGAAGAGAGAGCAGGTGCTGGTTACTTTCCAAGATACAGAATTTAAATCCTAGACGATTTCGCATTGTGATTGATGGAGGATCTCCTAGTAACCTTAGAATCCCTAGAACGCACAACTTTTAGAACAACGGGGTTTTGTAAGAGCATTCGGACACTCAAGATGTAGTTTCCAGTCTCACGCGCACTCAAACGTATGTCGACCGCTTCCGCCTTGTCAATCATTCTGAATTGGCGCACGAGGTCTTAAAGGGATGATTCTTTCTGCCAGAGACCTTGAGATCTGCAGATTGAACACCCTAACCTGGGGTTTGGGGAAAGTCTGATCTGCTATCTCGGGCTTTACTTGTAAACTCGTCAAATTATTAAAGTACAGTTAGCATTTAAAATAATAGGTGCCTGGAAAGAAATTAGTGAATATATAGGAAAACTAAAAACTAAAAAATAAAATTCAAGGCCCCGACGAAGCAGTTTCCACGCATAGTCTTGAAAGAATGCAAAGAAGAACTTGGCTAAACCTTTCCATGTAGATTCCGTAAATCATTCGAATTAAGCCCTTTGACAGAATTAAAAAAAGACGATATATCATTAATGTCAAATTAAAATTAAATTACATTGAAATTAATTGTTAGTCAAATTACCTAAAGCAATTAATACAAATTATATTCGCACTCATCCCTCAGAACAACGATTGATAAAATATGATCAATCGGTGCAATATTTCTTGCAGAAGGAAGGTTAAATCTCTTTAATGGTTGTGAACACTGACTATCTCTCTCATCCATCCCCAGTACTAGCACTTCCCCTTCTATTGACACCCACAGTATTGACACCTCCCCCAAGAGTGTCTTCCCTAGTATAGGGCTAGGCAGGGAGACGGGTTAAGCAGGTAGACGTTTAGGCAGGTAGACGCTCAGACTGTTGGGTAGGCAGGAAGGCAGACAGGCACGCAGACAGTCAGGCAGACAGTAAACAGACGCGCTAAGATAAAAGCACACCATAGAATAAAACGCTGGATGTATCATTAGAGATAATTGTATTACTTGAAAAATACTTCACAAGAACGACAATCTGAAATTGGAAAAAAAATAGGAAGCAATTATGACAAAGTAATTTTGACAGGTTTTTATATTTTTAATAATTAAACAATATAAAAAAATGCAAAGCAAGAACATGATACACTGGCGAATACAAATATTTGTGAACGCACATTGAAATGTCAAGAGTCAAAATGTCGCGACCAGAAAAATTGAAATAAATACACACACACACACACACACACACACACACACACACACACACACACACACACACACACATATATATATATATATATATATATATATATCATAGGTTATTATACGGTCAGCTATGGGGTACCGTATGATTTAGAAGTACGGGCACTCGACTCGAGGATAAGATGACGTGGGTTCGAATCCTGAGCAGTATGGGACGACTGCGCTTCGTTCTAACCGCTGAATGTAAAACTATTATCGAGTTGTGTTTAAGGGGTAAACATGGAACGAATTATTCTAGCCGGTTCAAGGGCATGACCCGAGGCAACCGGTTGTAGTACCTGACTCCAAGCAACCGGTTTTGTGGTATCAGCTTAATTATGTTGAATTAGAACAAGTTGAAGGAAACTTGTTCTAGAACATGATGCAACCGTTTCTAGTACTTTTTTTCCAGTACCTGACCCAAACCAACCGGTTCTACAACCTAACTCGAAGTCTAAATAGCCACATAACATCTCAAGTCACCAATAAATGAAATTATTTTGACATTGTTTATGTCTAAGTTGAATTGCAAATTTAATACAAATCAGTTTGCTAATTTTTGTTTCAATTTGTTTTCTTTTTTGTTTATTTTCTCGGAGTGAGCTTTCACAGGGAGTATTAATGAGCTCTGTATTTGTAATTGATATTGAAATAGGTTTATTGAGATATAAATGAACACAAAGGGATGAAGCAAGCTATTTTCACTCTGTTCAATATGTGAGTGCATATATACACACACATCACAACCAATCGTTCAATTTATGCAACTCACAAGCAAATCGTTCAATTTATGCAACTCACAAGCAAATCGTTCAATTTATGCAACTCACAAGCAAATCGTTTTAACTTCCGCACCTCACAAGCAATCGTCATACTATTTAACATTCGGCGTGATAACCACATATATTTCTTCCTGCACGTAATATACTAAATATACAAAAATACATGAAAATAACTTTTGAATACTTGGGCAGTAGACATTCCTATAATCATGATGAAGGCGACTTATTCAGGTTTTATTAATACTGATTACGTGCTCTTAGAAGTCGTCCTTAAAGGTAATAACCAGCAGTTGAGGTCGACTTCACAGCTCCTAGGGAATCGTAAATTCTTCAGTAAATATAGACGTAAGTGCTCTGTGACCTCCCAGGGCATAACACCGCCCTGAGCTCCCATCTTGGCTTTGTAAACGACAGTGGCCCGGGTTCGAGACGTGTGCTGAGAGGGACGACTGGGAACTGATTTTCAACTGTTCGCCCCTGTTCACCCAGCAGTAATAGTGGCTCTGGTTGTGAATCGATTGGCTGATCATTACCCAATGGAAACTATCAGAGTGAGACTTAAGTTGTACAGTGTGGAGGGAGAGCTCTAAGCCTGCTAACAGGAGCCAGGAGAGTTCTGGTCCTCTACCCTAGAGCATGCAGGAAATAAAATCGAATATCTCCTTTTATTGCATTTGCCTCCAGCACGCGAGGAAATCTGTCTGTTATGTCAATAGTGCTCCATCACTCCATCCTTCAGCCTCTCACTAGCACAGGAAAACCCGTGTTTACTCTTTGTGTCTCATCAACACTCCCGCCAACACGACTTGTATCTGTATCTCCAACACTCTCACTAACACGACTTGTATCTGTATCCCCAACACTCTCACTAACACGACTTGTGTCTGTATCTCCAACACTCTCACTAACACGACTTGTGTCTGTATCCCCAACACTCTCACCAACACGACTTGTATCTGTATCCCCAACACTCTCACCAACACGACTTGTATCTGTATCCCCAACACTCTCACCAACACGACTTGTATCTGTATCCCCAACACTCTCACCAACACGACTTGTATCTGTATCCCCAACACTCTCCCCAACACAACCAGCACTTGTGACTCCAACACAGCCTGCAGCTCCGTCCTGTTGCAACAAACGAGTCTCTCTCACCTTCACCTGGAAGGCCCAAATGCTGGAACTCCGGAGAATCAACCAATCACCATAAATAAAAAGCTCCGAGCATTATTAAACCTTTTTCCAGATTTCGTCCAAACATTGAAATGCGCGTCACAATGCCACTGTAATACATTATAGCTGGAGAAACATCATATTTTGTTCTAATGGACTTGTTTTAATCATGGAAGATCATTCTTTCACTTGCTTTATGAAGTTTTAAAACGATATATGTAATCTTTAATATATCGAGAGAGAGACACACACAGACACACAAAGAGAGTGAGACAGCGAAGGACAGATATATTAATTGTAAGGTCTACCTTAGTGTGCGTTTAGTATCATACAAATATTGCCACGTGTTAAAACAGCAGCTGTGACGGGCTTCACACCTAAAATGGTATCCACCATCTCTGAAGGCTCTAGTGGGTGGCAGGCTCTGGTAGCTTCGTAGGTGGCGAGGCCTGATGACCTCATTCTGGAACCAATGACGTCAGAGGAGGTAAGAACTTCATGGCGTCACTCCGAGACTATGACGTCACGCCTTCAACTCGATCGTCAGGCCTCATGACGTCAGAATGAGGTGAACTAATGACGTCAGAGCGGTGACCATCGGGTAGAACACCCCACGCAGTTAACCTTGTTATATGTTATGCATGCATTGTGCAATAATCACCCCCCTCCCACCCCTCTCTTTCTCTCTCTCTCTCTCTTCCTCCCTCTCCTCTCTCCTCATTTGCCATCTTTTTAACATAAATATAAAATAGTTCATCATATTCCCTTTTCATCTTGTGATACACACACTCACACTCACCCTCCCCCCCTCTCACACACACACACACACACACACACACACACACACACACACACACACACACACACACACACACACACACACACTCACCCCTCCCCTCACACACACACACAACACACACACCAAGCCTCCAACTATCGAACGGTGTCCGCTATTCGCAAAACTGGAACTCCGACGGCCGGGTTGCTAAAATTATCTCGGTAATAGGCCCCCCTCATGCGAATTTTAGCATTGACACAGTGTTCGTATTCATGGAGATTAGTCTTTCTTTGACACGTTGTTTACTTTACTTACCTTAGACATTATTTTCTCAAGCTCTTTCTCATCCCTTCTTCCCCTACCATAACATAAACATGCTTAGAAATACAGAATTACTGATCATCTGTATTTAAAATACAGATCCACACGGCTATCACCAGAAGCGCAAATTACAAGACATGGTCACAGGTGCACATGTACCGGGCGAGCCTTCCTGAAGCCATCAAACACTTGGACAATTATGCTTTCGCGTCGTTGTACGTCATGAAAAGCTCAGTTTACCATCTGTACACATCACTGAGTAACGAGGGCAGCATATACCTTACTGGCATACGTCCGGCTATTCTTCAGGAACTTAGATAAAGATCTGTAACGAACGCTGCATACATTCTTTGTGAAACCTATTATTGAGAGTGTTCCTCTACATGGAACCCCTGCCTTAAAATAAGCAAAACAAAACGGGAAAATGTCCGAAAATATGCAATAAGGCTCGTTCCTGAGCTAAGGGAAAAGAGCAATGAAGAAAGACTGAAGGAACTGGACCTCACTACACCAGTGGAAAGAAGTAATAGGACAGACATGATAACGGCGTAAGAGATACTAAGGGGGGGATTGACAATGTAGATATAAAAGCCATGTTTAATTTAAGAAAGGGTATAATAAGAGAACATAATTGGAAACTGGAAAAAACAGATGAGACAGAGATGTTAGAAAGAACTTTTCAGTCTAAGACTCGTAAATAAGTCGAATGGGCTACATAAAGAAGTTGTCGAAGCCAACTCAACACGCAGCTTAAAATGTAAATATAAGAAATTGAATGAAAAGAGTCACTGCATTGAAATACTAATGGTCGAAAGGAGGGGCTTAAGAGCTCTATCCTCGAAGCTCAACTAGGTGAGTACACACACACACACACACACACACACACACACACACACACACACACACACACACACACACACACACACATACACACACACACATACAGACATACACTCACATACACACACACACACACACACACACACACACACACACACATACACACACACACACACACACAGACACACACACAGGTCCTCGCAGCCATGCGGACAGAACTCAGTGTTCGTAGTCCACAGGGTCGGGTTCGATTTCCAGTCTAAACATAAATGGGAAGAGTTTCTTTTACCTGATGCCCTTGCTCACCTAGCAGTATATTGGTACCAGGGAGCAGGGAGTATATATATATATATATATATATATATATATATATATATATATATATATATATATATATATATAATTGGTTTGTGTTGTTAGGACTAAAAGTCAGTCTTCACGCACCACTAAGAAGCACTACAGCTGTGAGCCTCACAGTCATCACAAAAGCCTGTGAAATCGCACCATAACTACTGACCGATGTATTCTAAAATGGAGTGGAATTTTAAGGATTCTCTTCCCATTACCTTGTAGGTAGAATTTAATAATGCATTGTTTAGTTCATAACTCTTCGTTTATCCTTTATTTATGGCTTTGGGGAAGTAATTTTATTATTATTAGAGGGTATAGTAGTAGTTGAGGACCAGGTGGTGAGCACCACCTTGCCTGCCTCTGTAATTGTCTTCTCAACTGTCCTCTTAACTGTCCTCTTAACTATCGTCTGAAATGTTCTCGTAACTGTCCTCTTAAATGTCCTCGTAACTATCTTTATATGTCCACTTCAGACATATCTCTCAGTAGACAAACTCGCTCTCCTCCCAACACCTGTAGAATCAATCACATCTACACGTGTACTCCTCCCAACACCTGCACAACCCCTGCTGATTGCCCCTCGTAGTCTTTCTACCTTCGTCCCTCTTACTCAGGACTTAACATTCCACCTCCCCCCCAATGTCTATATCTTTAAACTTTCCAAGGCTTTTTCTTCAGTTTTTCATCCTTGTTGCTCTAGGAAAATAACCTAATTATTGTGTTTATTTTTCTTCCCAACTTCTCAGAACGCTCAAGTTTTTTCCTAACTTGTTTTCACATTCCATTTACTTCCAATATCCTTCTAGTTTCCAGTCTCTCTTCCTCTCTCTCTCTCTCTCTCTCTCTCTCTCTCTCTCTCTCTCCCTCTCTCTCTCTCTCTCTCTCTCTCTCTCTCTCTCTCTCTCTCTCCCTCTCTCCCTCCCTCTCTCTCTCTCTCTCTCTCTCTCTCTCTCTCTCTCTCTCTCTCTCTCTCTCTCTCTCTCTCTCTCTCTCTCTCTCTCTCTCTCTCTCTCAATTTTATTTTAATTATATTTGTCAATATTTCATACACATTTGCTCTCAGGACACGTGACTCAAGATAGGAAGACCATTTTTAAGACCAGGATCTGGTCTGGAGCATGTGTCCTCAGGCGTGAGATAGATATCATCAGGCCAGAAACAGGTGTGTCATCATGGACTATTAATGCCTTATCTTTCAAATCATTTATCACAATTATTCTCATACTACTTGGCCTCTTGCATACCAATTTAATTCGCTAAAATACAGCGCAAACACTGAGTGTTATTAGTTCTGTAATTAAGCTGAGGAAGTGTTGTCATACTTTACTAATGAAAGACTGTATGAAGCTTCCAGTCTTCGCTTGTCAACTTGTCATTTTTTTAAATGTGAGATTTCTCCATTAACGTATATGAATTAAGTTACAAGTAACTGGGAAATTGAATGCTGAGAAATCTCATTTAATGCTCCTGATTGACCTGATTGATTAGGGGCCTCGTAGCCTGGTGGATAGCGCGCAGGACTCGTAATTCTGTGGTTGCTGGTTCGATTCCCGCACGAGGCAGAAACAAATGGGCAAAGTTTCTTTCACCCTGAATGCCCCTGTTACCTAGCAGTAAATAGGTACCTGGGAGTTAGTCAGCTGTCACGGGCTGCTTCCTGGGGGTGGAGGCCTGGTCGAGGACCGGGCCGCGGGGACACTAAAAAGCCCTGAAATCATCTCAAGAAAACCTCAAGATTACCTGACCTTAAAAAACAGGTCTTACAGCATCTAAAAAAAGCAAAAACAATTATCCATTTGCAACTATATGAACTGACAGAAGATGTAAACATCTACTAATTACTGCACATCTTTGCTTGGCCATACCAACAGTCCTGAATTGAGGTTGTGAGTGTAGGTCGACTTTAACACAATAGACAAGAAAGAGTTTAGAAAACAATTGATTTTTATCTGAGCTTCATATAAATCTTCTCTTTCGCTCAACTCAGCGTTAAAAATATGCAGAGCCGTTCATGCGCTGGAGCGATGACGGCCTTAAATTCACCGTGGAACAAATAAACTCACAGAAACTTACAGACTCGCGTAGAGCCTCACATACACAGTGACTCACAGACTAAGAGAGAAAGACACTCAAAGAAACAGAGAAAGACAAAGAGACACTCAAGAAACAGACCATAGAGTATGGCAAGCATAGTGGTTTCATAGAAATAGACAGACAAAGAGACACTCAAAGAAACAGCGGCAAAAAGACTCAGAAACAGAGACTCACAGACAAAATTGAAACAAACCATTCACTCGTGGATCAGGAAGGCTGAATCATGGACAGTCATTAAGACCTCAGCATCTCTATCCTTTACAACGTCTTGGAGTTTGTTTAAGACACCTATTTCATGTTTTTGAACACAAAATAATAAGTTCATTTACAAACAACGATTCTAAACTTTAATTTTAGTTGCGTCATTTTAGTTGGAAAGGAAGATAAAAATAGACCACAAAAGAATATCTTATAAGAGAAATTTTTTTAAGGTTTCTGAAAAATGTATAAGGTATATATTTCACTGCCTCTTTTGGTATAAATGTTAAATGGAAAGCCTGTTAGATTCTCTAATAAATCTGTGTCAGTTGATTGCAGGGTAAAAGCCTCTCTCTCTCTCTCTATCTCTCTTCATACTCTTTTTTTCCATTTTTTCTCGCTTCATCACTATTCACCTTTCTCTCCACCTTTCTCCTTCTTTCTTCATCTTTCTCTATCATCTCTGTCTACGTATATACTCACTTGATTTTGCTTCTGGATGTTGAGCTTCGGCTCTTTGGTTCCGCCTCTCATCTGTCAAAATTCTGGTGTTTAGGCTCCTGTGTCTATTGGACTCATATCTACATTTGAAGCTGTGTATGGAGTCTGTCTCCACCGCCTCACTTTCCAGTGCATTCCATTTGTTAACTATGACATTGAAAAATTATAACTAATCTCTCTGTGGCTCATTTAGGTACTCAGTTTCCACCTACGTCCCCTTGTTGCAAGTACCACTCATGTTAAATATTTTTTCTTTATCTAGCCTGTAAATTCGCCTGAGAATTGTGTATGTGGTAATCATGTCTCTCCTAACTTGTCTAGCTGTATACCTCTGAATCTTCTCCAACCTCGTCTTGAGGTTGACTAGATATGGAGTCCACGCTGGATCCGCATACTCCATACATGTCATACTCTGACATATGTGATATAAAAAGGGTCTGAATGGTTCCTTACACAAGTTTCTGATGATAGTTCTGATGCTATCCAACCTCGCCTATACCGCTGATTGGGATATCCTTTTCATGTGAGCTTCATAAGAGAGGTTCGGTGTGAAATCAACCTTCAGATCTTGCTTTATGCCTCATTGATGAAGGATTCAATCTTCTATTGGTAGTATGTGTCTGGCTTCTTGCTCCCTACACTCAAGTTCGTGTGTGTGTGTGTGTGTGTGTGTGTGTGTGTGTGTGTGTGTGTGTGTGTGTGTGTGTGTGTGTGTGTGTGTGTGTGTGTGTGTGGACTCACCTAGTTGTGCTTACAGGGGTTGAGCGTTGATTCTTTGGTCCCGCCTCTCAACTGTCAATCAACTGGTGTAGACTGTGTGTGTACTCACCTATTTGTGCTTGCAGGATCGAGCATTGACTCTTGGATCCCGCCTACATCCCGTGTGTGTGTGTGTGTGTGTGTGTGTGTGTGTGTGTGCAAGCGTGCGGACGCGCGCATATCTGAAACACCTCAGTGCAAGCGTCCGAATAAACCGACACATGCACATGCCAACTTTACTCAGTAAAGGAGAAGAGTGTATACAGCACTGGACCACCGCACTGATCTCAGTGAAACCCCGCGATTTTGTGATAACAAATATACTGAATTGTTTCAAAATGACAAGTTTTATTGCGAGAGAAGCTATGTTGCACATGTCTATGTGAGGATGTTCACCATAGCGTATATGTATTTCTATTTCTACTCTCTATGTTCTGAGAATTACCAGCCTAAACCTGTTGACTATTAATCTCTTTCAATTGCCAGGGGATATCTATGTATTGGGAAAAGCTTAATTGTTGTGGCCTAATCCCCTCTAGTTAATCCTTAGTTGTGTATATATGGGTGTGAAGATACAAATCTCTGCTTGTAATGTCTTTTACAACGGGGAAAGTCGGGCCTATTGGTTGAACAAATCCACAAGGGCAGTGACGAGGATTCAAACCTGCGTCTGGGAGCATCCCAGACACTGCCTTAATCAACCTATTGGTTGATTTGTAAGTGGTCCCGGAAGTCATTCAGCCTTCAACTGAGTAGCGGCCATTTTGGCTGTGAATAAAAAAAACGAATATAGAAAACTGAAGACGTTGTATTTTCTCATTGGTGGCAGATCTTATTGTTCCATGTGGACGCCTCCTGGGAGATAAGCTGCTCCAGCTGTGAGAACGGTAATGTGGAGAAAATCAATGCATCTGAAAAGTTAAATTTCTTTGAAGGTTAAAGACAATGCCAAACTTCCTCGATGTCTGGTGGCAATCGTTTATATATAGGATTTTGGCTGTGATGCTCAGTCAGGATATTGATGATTGGGATTGTGATGCTGAGGATATTGATGTATGTGAAGATGATGCCCATGATGTATGTGGTTGTGATGCCTAGGATATTGGTGAACTTGAGTGAAATCCATGACAGTGATGTGATAATTGTGATGCTGAGGATATTGAAGGATATGACAGTGATCTTCAGTATATTGGTGGATGTGGCTGTGATGCCCAGAATACTGACAGATGTGGCTGTGATGCCCAGAATATTGATCGATGTGACATGACTCATGCTCATGTTATTGATTAATAAGGCTGAGACGCCCAGGATAAGGATGTGCATGACTGTGATGGCCAAGATATTGATATTTGGCTTAAGGGACTAGATACTAAAGTTGAAAAAAGGGTTCAAACCAGTCATAGTAAGCTTTAACGCATTTGTCATAACTTGTATCACAGTTGAACTAAATTTGACTATACTCGAAGAGCCTCGGAGACGGGTGGACCAGACACAAGAGATGAAGACACCACATTGTGGGATTTAGTGAGGGATGCAGGACCTTCTCTACAAACAGGGGGGGGATAGAAAGAGGGAAGGGATTGGAAGGCAGAAGTGATAGTAAGGATGAAGGAACAGAAAAACTGAACGAACAGGAATATTAAAGGAATAGGATAGATGAAGGGACAGGAAAATTGATGTAATAGGAACGCAGAAGGGTTAGGAAAGCTAAAGGAACAGGACGGCAGACGGAATAGGAAGCTGAAGAAACAGGAAGGCTGAGGTGACAGGAAGGATAGGAAGCTGAAGGGATAGGCTGGCTGGAGGGATTTGAAGGCTGAAGATATGCGAATACTAAAGAGACAGGAAAGCTCAAGGGATGGGAAGTCCGAAAAGATAGGATTGCTGGAGGGATAGTATAGCTGAAGGGACAGCAAAACTGTACGATAATAAAGGCTGCAAGGACAGGAAGGCTGATGGGGTGAGATAATATAAAATAATGTACAGCCTTAGATTAGCAGTGAAAATATTTTGTTATTTGCGTAAGCGGACGTGGTGACAGAACAGAGCCTTGTGAACACCTTAGCTGAAGTGGAGCCTTGTGGAACACCAAAGTTGATGGAGAACATTGTGGAACACCACCGTTCATGGAGAACCTTGTGGAACACCAAAGTTGATGAAGAATCTTGTTGAACATTCCGGTTAATTCCGGGATGTTCCAGACACTTGCAACAGGGGACAAGCCAGGTTACACTAAAGTACATGTAAAGAGTCAGTAGAGATACCAGTTGAGTCCCAAGTCTCCAGTAAGACCATGTTGCATGTTCTCCAGTAAGATATGTTCTAAAAAGGCATTGCAGAAGTGTTTATTTTAAAAGAAGAGATGACCTGAGGACAATAATATACATGGGTGGGGCCGATAGATCTATTGTAATTAGGGTCAGCGCCTTCCACCCCTCCTCTTCCATCAATCTCCCCTTTCCCCTCTTACTCCATCTCTTCCACCCTTCCTACACCATTCTCTCCTAATGGCAACCATTATACCATTAACTAGTCAATGTTAGTGTGTCGAATTAATTTAAGATTTCGTATCTCATCTTGGTACGGTGGTTTATAATTTATTGGTTGTAATCATTAAGATCGTCATTATAAATTGTTCTCAATATACATATGCAAATGAATTCTGACGTACGCGCAGATAGCGATTATATATAATATATAATATATACTAAAGGGTCTACCCGGCAGGACCTTGGTACCTGTTTCTCTCTCTTTCTAACCACTTGGGCTGTACGGTAGAGCAACGGTCTCGCTTCATACTGGTCAGAGTTTAATCCCAGATAGTCCAATTGGTTGGGCACCATTCCTTTGCCCCGTCCCAACCCAAACCCTTATCCTGATCCTTTCCAAGGGCTATATATAGTCATAATACGGTGGCACTTTTCCCTGATAGTTCCCTTCCTCTTCTCTTCTCTCTCTCTCTCTCTCTCTCTCTCTCTCTCTCTCTCTCTCTCTCTCTCTCTCTCTCTCTCTCTCTCTCTCTCTCTCTCTCTCTCTCTCTCTCTCTCTCTCTCTCCCCCCTTGAAGTGAGAGGGGACCCTGCCTTCCACCCCGCTGCTAGGTGGGTGGAGAGGGTTGTAGGTGGGGAATGACCATGTGTTGAACTTAGTCTGCCACATCTTCCCACCCACCTAATCCCACCCACTCATCAGCTGTCAGTTGCACATTACAGCGATTTACAATTAACCAAATGATAGCATTTGTTTGAAAATTTTGCAGACATCAGTACATCAAGTTCTGCAATATAACAAGGCAAAAAATCAAAGTGAAAAACAAAAATAAATTAATTCCAGATTTTCTTGCTTATTTTTCAGATTTTGGATATTTTAAATACTCTATTGTTACTATTTCCTGCAATGGGTGGTTTGTGTTCATGAGTGGGAAGGTACCTGGTAATCTTTAGGAAAATCATATATGGCATTATTAACTAAGGAAATAGCTAAAATAGCTATTAACTAAAACTAGTGTTATTTGTCTTCTTCCAATGACGTCTAGATATGTGTTGCCAAATAGTAGATGATTGTGCTATGCTTGGATTCAGCCTGAAGAGTCGTTAGACTTTTCCAGGGGGTCTTCAACCCCCCATCCTGGAGAGTCTGATTTTGACGTAGGAACGTGGCAAAGTTCCAGCAGAAGTCGCTCTGATAGATTATAAAAGATTGTCTGACGAAATGAAGTTGTGGGAGATATTTTTCCTGGGGGTATCCGGTGGTGGCCGGCATATACTTTCTCTCCCCTTGTAGGTGTCAAGCTTCTACTCGCAAGCCCCGCCTTTCGACCATAATTAGTTCAATACAGTGATTTAATACGTTTTTCTGATCATATTTACATTTAAAGCTGTATATAAAATTGCCTTCAACAACTTCATATTTTTTCGATCCACTTGAGACTTTTAAAGAGAAAACTTTCTTTCTGACATCTCTAGGACATCAGTGTTTCCAGTTCCAAATATGTCCTCTCGCTCTACTGTTCCTTAATTTGAACCTTGCTTCCATATCTACTTTATCAATCCCCCTGTAATATCTTATACGCCGTTATCAAGTCTGCCATATTCCCTCTTTCCTACAATGTAGTGAGGGCCAGTTTCCTCAATATTTCTTCATAGCTCAGTCCTCCTTAGCACAGGAACGAACCTTCGTGCATATTTTTAAACCTTTTTCTAATTTTGTTCTGTGCTTCTTTAGGTAGGGGGTTCCATGCTGGGGCAGCATACTCAATAACAAGTCTCACCCATGATACAGCACTTGGAAAGGATCGTTGTCCAAGTTCCAGAAGGATAAAGGAACGTTTGCCAGTATGGCAT
>NC_091211.1:23620678-23648178 GCF_040958095.1 Procambarus clarkii
GGTGAAGGGACGACGACGTTTCGGTCCGTCCTGGACCATTCTCAAGTGGATTGAGAATGGTCACAATCGACTTGAGAATGGTCCAGGACGGACCGAAACGTCGTCGTCCCTTCACCTTTTAGTGTGTGGTCTGGTCATCATACTTTAGCCACGTTATTGTGACTCATCGCCTGCATGAGGTACTGATCTGGCAACAGGGGTGGTAGACGAGAGGTTACCTCAATGTCCTGTGGTCACTGAGGCAACGTAGTGTGTATAATATGCCTGAACAATGCCAGTTCAGCGCCGATTCTACGGTATGAATGTCGACTCAACGTTCTATGTCTACTATAGTGTATAGTGTAACGTACTATGTTTTATAGTGTTCTTATGGCGTCTTGGTGCTTTATAGTGTTTTGGTATAGTGTCTTGGTACTGTGGTGGTATAGTTTCCTGATATTATATTTTCGTATAGTGACCTGGTATTCTCTTCGTATAGAGTCCTGGTATTAAGTTTTAGTATAGTGTCTTGGAATTATGTCTTGGTATATAGTGTTTTGGTATGGCGTCTTGAGTATAATGACATGGTATGTTGGCCAAGTATGGTGAATATATTCACATTCACAAGTATGCTTGTGAATATACCTATAAAATAATAAAATTATTTCATTCCTCTCTTTTCTCTCTCTCTCTCTCTCTCTCTCTCTCTCTCTCTCTCTCTCTCTCTCTCTCTCTCTCTCTCTCTCTCTCTCTCTTTCTCTCTCTCTCTCTCTCTCTCTCTCTCTCTCTCTCTCTCTCTCTCTCTCTCTCTCTCTCTCTCTCTCTCTCTCTCTCTCTCTCTGTATCTCTATCTCTCTTCTCAAAACTTTCACCATCTACCAGCCTGTCCACATCATAACCCTTGATCACACAAAACAATATATTTGACATTGGTATAGCGAAGAGAAAGAGAAGCTTTATGCTACAGGGGGCAGTCGGAGTGACACACAGCTGAAGTCTTTCACTGAGCACATTTATCTTCAACAAGTGTGTCAAGTAGGGAAAAGTGGGGGGTAGGAGTGGGTTAAGCTGTGATGGACGGAGAGGAGACAGAGAGATGAAGGGAGAGAGAGAGAGAGAGAGAGAGAGAGAGAGAGAGAGAGAGAGAGAGAGAGAGAGAGAGAGAGAGAGAGAGAGAGAGAGAGAGAGAGAGAGAGAGTCGAGCTTGAGATGAGCTCTTGTAGGAAAGAATTGTTCGACTGCTCTTAGCATGCAGTCTCATCAGGAACATTAGCACAATTCCTAATGAACCCATAGTCCTAGGAAGAAAAAAAATAAGAAATGACAATGGAGAGAGGGAGAGAGATGGAAGGTCAAAGAGCAAGTGAGGTAAATAGAAAGGAAGGAAGTTAAAAACGGAAAAACAAAGATAATCGAAGTTAGAAGCATCGGAACGAAGAATGTCGTTTGCATCAATAAAATAATATATTAACAAATATAAATATTTTCACCTTATCAGCGGATTTGAAACATTAATTCGATACCGTGCATCACGCCAAAAAGAGTTACGTCCTGAATTTACCCGTATTAAATTCGGGGTTTTCTTTGAAGCAAATTTGGGTACAACATAGACCTTAGAAAACCCGTGACCAAAGCTTTAACTGAAAAAAGATCTATCAAAATAATATAGTAGATTATTGAAGGAAATTGTTAATTATATGGCGCCAAGACTGAATATTGTTTAGAATTTTTGCCCAGTATAATGCTAAATGTGAACGTCCAATATATTAGAGTATTTTGTTAAGGTAAAACATGTTAATCTCTCTCTCTCTCTCTCTCTCTCTCTCTCTCTCTCTCTCTCCCATTAGAAATCGGGGGATGTAATGAATAGCTGATGAAAAGGTGGATTAAGAGATAGGTGTGATGGATTAGAGGGATGGAGCCCAAGTTATTTGGTAATAGAACTGAGACAACGATAAGGGCCCTGGGTAACCGAAGGACGGGGAGGCTGGAGATATGGCAGCGAATGATGTAACCGGAACTGGAGGGATGTTCTAAGCGTTGCTCCGAGATAACATAACTCACCGATATCGAGATAACGTATCTGGGACATAAAAGTGTTCCGCAGGGACGCGTGACCGACATCACAGGGGTCGTCGCTTATCGGACTGTTCTTCACAATGCAGATAGCTTAAGGTGGACTTGAGGGGGAGGAAGCCAGTACTGAACCGCTGACATCATGTGTTACCTGTGACGTCATGTAACACCTGTGACGTCATGTAACACCTGTGACGTCATGTAACACCTGTGACATCATATAACACCTGTAACGTCATGTAACATTTGTAATGTGTAACTTGCCCCTCTTCATGAATGACCGTTTTAAACAGTAGTTAAGAAGGAATATATTTTGTTTTTAATTGAATACCTTTTGCAGGTCATGGCGAAGGGTAGAAAGACAGTTGAACGTCCCGAGACATTATAATACAATGGAGCTCTGAGATACGTCACTCTACCGGTATCTGAGAGAGTAGTGAGAAGTGTTTAATAATGTCGAGAGACGGGGAAGAGTGTACCGTTTATTGATGGTACGACAGGTATTGTTGAGACGGCGTACCGTGGACCGCTTGTCGAAGGTATGAGACGGGGTACCGTTATAGGTGCTATGATCGGAAGATAGTATACTCTAGATGGGGCAATGATAGGGGTCGAAGCGGGCAATAAGAAAGGTCGTATCCCGCTGAAGAGGCAATGATGTAAAATCTTATGCTGCTTGAGAGGGCAATGGTGGAATTCCGGACCCAGATGAAGGAAACATTAGGGAAAGTGGTAATCGCTGAAAGGGCAATGACAGAGGGTCGTATATAGCTGAAGGAGCAATGACAGGGACTTATATATCGCTGAAGGGGGAAATGACAGGGGGTCGTATATCAGTGAGGAGGAAATGACCCGGGTCATATATCGCTGAAGGGGCAACGATACGGGTCGTATCCCGCTGAAGGGTAACGACAGGGTTCGTATATCGCTGAATGGGCAATTATGGGAAGCCGTGTACGTTGAAAGGGCAATATTAGAAGTTCGCCTCGCATAATAAATGGGCGATCCGTTGGGACAATTTGGTCATTTAACCACAAAAAGGTAGAAGTAAGATTATATGACAGGGAAAGAGAGGGAAATTATAGAGATTAGGGAGAAATTACAGAGATTATAGGGAAAGCGCCATCATTTAGAGAGAACGAAGAAAACCTCGATATAATCGACAAAAAAACGAGAGAAGCAGAGAGGGAAATAGATGGAATGGGAGAAAGGGAGATAGCAATAGGGGGAGACTAGAATAGAATGGAGGGGCAAAGGACAAATGAGGAATGAGGGTCCATACAAAACGAATGAAGAAGAGAAGAAATGTAGATGGACAAAAGGGAAATTAGGCTATGAAAGAAGGCAGATAGGGTAAAGAGCATAGAGACAGAGAGGGAGTGATGAGAAATCAGTGAGGAGATGTATAGCATAAGGGAAACGAGTGATGAGAGCGTGAGGGGGGAAATTAAAGAGGGACGACCAGATGAGTAGAGAAGAAAGGACACAGGAGATATCAAGGATGGATAAGAAATAAAGAGTGGGAGTAAAAAAATAAAGAGGGAACTAGAAATAAAGAGTGGAGATGAGATGTGGGGCAGGGAGGGGTGGGATGAGAAATTAGAAAGGAAGAAAGAAGTGTAGGAGGAAAGAATTAAGGGAGGGATGGAGCGAGGGATGGAAGGAAATAGGAATGAAGGCAGGGAGGGATGGAGATAGGGGAGGAGGGAGGGGGAAAGATAGAGGGGAAGGATAGAAGGAAGGATAGAGGGGAACATAAAAATATAAGAAATGGAAGGCTGGTCAGGACGACAGCCTGCTGGGTGATTGGATGCCTAGTGGCTGGGTAATTTGTTGAGATCTTGAGGTTATTTTGAGATGATTTCGGGGCTTTAGTGTCCTCGCGGCCCGGTCCTCGACCAGGCCTCCACCCCCAGGAAGCAGCCCGTGACAGCTGACTAACACCCAGGTACCTATTTTACTGCTAGGTAACAGGGGCATAGGGTGAAAGAAACTCTGCCCGTTGTTTCTCGCCGGCGCCTGGGATCGAACCCGGGACCACAGGATCACAAGACCAGCGTGCTGTCCTTGGCTACTTTTGTTGGCTACTCAATTACAATTTCCATAACAAGAATACCATACACAGTAATATAAGGAATATGAAACAGAGCGAGGATATGAAATAGTGAGAATATGAAAGAATAGCGTGTGAGAATAATCTTCTCACGATCCGACCTTCTCCGAGTCCGGAGAAGGTCGGTCATGAGGGTAAACTTACAACAGTTCTTCCATATGCGGTTATGCAACACTTAAAAGAACTCTGAACAAATCTAGAAAAAGTTCTTATGAAGGTAAAGAACTCGTTCCTTACCTGAGCAGTCTAACCAAAATAAACCTGAGCTAACCTACGTTCACCTAACTAATCCTAAGCTAACCTAACCTATGTAAAACGATTCAAAATCCAGTACTTCGAAATACTTGAACAAACACGGATCAGAGGAGACATAATAAAGATATGAACGCTCTTAAGCGAAACTGCACAAATGAGCCACAAAGATACTAGACAGACCTTCTTCAGCGTAAAGGAAATTATTAAGAATAGGTTTAAAACAAGTTAAAAAAATTTTAAAGCATAAGCTGTAGACAAAAATATCAGAGACCCACGAGGGGACGGGAGATAGCGCCCAACACAGCAAGCACACTCAGGTGAGGACACGCACGTGCATCTCGCTAGCGACACACTTAACATGCGAAGAAGTTAAAACTTCTAATTAAAGAAGCCTACAAATAGTCACCCAATATCAGCGAAGCTTAGAGGGATTTTCTCAGAAGTAACGAAGCTCACAGAGAGTTCCTCGGTATTAAGGAAGCCTACAGGGAGTGCCGCGGTAAAAACGAAGCTCACAGAGTGTGCCTCGGTAATAACGAAGCTCATAGTGTGCCTTGAAAACAACGATGCTCACAGAGATTCGTTGGAAATAACGAAGCCCATAGCGTGTTGACTCGAGAATAACGAAACCCACAGCGAGTGACTCGGTAATAACGAAGCTCAGAGCGAGTGACTCCCTAATAGTGCTGTTGCACGCACTTTTGGGAAGAATCGAACAGAAAATTGCTGGTTCTTTCTTATTTACTTGAGTTGGCCCCAAAATTTTCTGGTAGTCAGCTCATGTCTCGACTAAAACAATTTTTGAGAGGTCAGAGCATAGTATACCACCGGGCCAGAAGGCAAGCATTTTGTCCACTAATTGGGTATCCCTCGGTCAGGAGAATGGGGAATGCCTCCGTCAGAAGAATGGAGTACCACTCCATTAGAAACATGAGATGTCTCTTCGTTGGAAAAATGTGGTATCCCACTGTCAGGAGAAATGAGTCCGTTCAACACCATCAAAGATTCGTTGATTCGCTCCAGGGCAAAATCTCTTGGATTTTGTTGGGTTTCTTGCATGATATATCCAAGTAAGGATTCCCCGCACCCGAGCCATTGGTTTTTGATGCTTTCCACATTGCACGCCAAGTAACAGACCACGACCCTAAGACATAAGAACAATAACAAACAACATAGACCTTCGTAAAAGCCGAGCCGATTGCCCCGAAACACGGGAGGTGGGGAATCAGTTCTCAGAGAAGAGAACGTTGCCAAAAATATCCATCTTACCCTACGGCTATGCCAACCTCACTTTGTAATCTAAAAATTGGTTGATTATCAAATATAAATGCTTTTTGCTGCTTGTAATTTTGTTGTATAGTTTGGTCTTGAGGTTAGATTAGTGGTTTTGGTTCTGTTGACGATTATTTGTACATCCAGTCCTCAGGCAATGTTCATTCCATCCAGAGGCCAGCCCCAAAAACGCCTTCATCAGTTTTAACATTTTAACATTTTAACATTTTAACATTCAAAATTGGAATTTTCTCGAATATAAACTAGTATTACTATCAATTTCGCTAGATGTTTAGGTTCTGTTGGCAATTATTTGTAATGCGTGGGTGAAACATTTTTGAGGTTTCGATTCGAACAAAGGGCGTCAGCGAAGCACTGTTCGAGAAATGTCCGAACGTCAGCAGGGACAGGCTAATTGTTGATGAGGACGGGCTACGTTTGTATGTGTAGCACATGGGTGAGGTATTTAAAGAATTCAAACAAGAGAACAAAGTGAAGCAATTTGAGTAAACTATGAAATTTTGTCACTGAAGAACAGCGGACGTCTGCTGGTATAGCACACATTTGTGCAATATTTATGAAAATAGACGAAAATGTCATTGTAATTATACATTTAACCCGAAATTACTAAAATCACAACTGCTCAAGATATTAGTAAGATTGAAACTCTGCCTCTAAACCCTTCATACTGAAGCCGTCTCCCAAAGCCTGAAGAATCAAACCCATCCCTGGAAGCCAGTAAAACCGAGCTCGCGCTCCTTGGAGATTCTTGGAGCCGGATGCATGTCTCATAAAGAGTGATATAATGTCTGGAATACACGATAAATTCAAAATTCCCACCGAAACTCTTATTTTCAATGTTTGGGTGAGAATATCTAGAGATAATTAAGGAACGTTTCCACTTATCAGGGGACATCAGAATACACACACACACACACACACACACACACACACACACACACACACACACACACACACACACACACACACACACACACACATACAAGCATCCTAATTAATGAAACAACAACTTAAATGAAAGAAAGACACATTAAACAGTGAAAGGACTTCTTCGAAGATTTGTTTTTAATTGCCTATGGTCAGCATGACTAGCAGGAAAGGAAGAAGGGGAAGTGGAATGAAGGAAGGGAAAGTGGGTCAAAGGTGGGTGAGGGAGGAAAGGACAGGGTGGGGGTCAAAAAGAGAGTGGGTGGAGGTCAAAAGAGAGTGGTGGAGGGAAGGATGGGGTGTAGGTTGAAAGAGAGTGGAGGGAGGGAAGAATGGATGGAGGTCCAGAGAGAGAAAAGTGAGGGGAGAGATTAGAAGAACTGGGACGGAAACTAGGTAACAGAGCGAAAAGATGGAATTGGAAAGGACAGGATAGGAAGCTTAACAGAAGAAAGTGAAAGACTTATTATGCTTGAAATTGGAGGATAAGGAAGTGTTTAGCGGAAGAGGACGTGGGGTACCGAGAAGAAGAGGAGTTAATGGATGAGGAGGAAGAGAAACATGAGAGGAAAGGTGGGTGAGAAAACAGGAAAGAGAGTGAGAGAGCGAGGCGCCACAGTGGACGCACCAGGTGCGCCCGACGGCTTGTCGGGGAGATGAGAGCTGGATCCTGCCAGACTCACAGACAGAAATACCTACATACTCACTGACAGACACACGGACAGGTACGCGGACAGGTCAAGGACAGAGGCACGGACAGGCAGACGGACAGTCACATACCCACGAACAGATACACATATAGACAGGCTCACAGACACACGGACAGATACACAAACAGGCAGAAAGACAGACACAGACACAAACGCACTGACAGGAATACAGTCAGGGTACACAGACATACGTAGAAGCAGACGTTGGGATACATGAACAGATATACAGATATTCTTTTCCATTTTCAGATGCCAAAAAACATGAACGTTATGTCTTTTGGATTTATTATAACAGAATTATTTTCTTTGAAGACGCGAGCAGCTGCTGCAAGAAACTGCATTCAGCGCTCACGAACACACTCAGTACGACTTCGATGCCCATAACATCCTTAGTATGAAATTCTTCATCCGATTTACTTAGCTAAGTGATGAAGCAAGGCCGGAATGACATAAGAAGGGGAGCCACATAAGCGCCGCGTTGAGAGGAAGAGAGAGCCGGACGCACAAAGCTTTCCTTGGCATCTTCTGGTTCGCTCTCGCATAGCCCTTACCTGTGGCCAGGACTGTGGCGGCGGCGGCGAGTGCTAGGAGAGTCCTCATACTGGCTTCGGGTTCCGGTGGGTTATTTACGGGGATCCTGGGAAGGGTCGTGGGGGGGCAGGTATGGTGTGGGCGAGCGACGGGTCTGCTGTGCGCGTTCTGTCACCTCCACCGTCACCGGCACACTGAACACTGGGTGCCAGGCGTCGGCTGCTGCTGCTGCTGCTGCCTGCCTGCCTGCCGGGCTGGCTGGCTGAGGGGCGCTGTTGCTTAATCCTTCTTCCTCATTTGGCCATATTACCACTTGCGTGCTACCTGGCTTTCGGCCTTGTTTCCTGCGTCTCGGGGGTGTACGGTTCGCTTGTCGTGGAAACAGCGAAACTCGGACCGAAGCCTCGAGGACTTGTGATTTCACGAGTTTTATTTGCCTTTTGTGCGCGTTTCGGAGGCTGGCACCCGCCTAGTCTAGCCGGCGTACTGACTCGCCTGGAGATGCAATTTCCTCTTCATTTTCACAGCAATTTTTGTTCCTCTATCTCTACCCACAGAGACTGGGGGCTACATAATAGTGAGAGAATGCGAAAAATTAGCGGCTATTGAGAGAGAATATGCTGTACATATTTTTGCATATGATATTTCGTTCATATTCTGGGGGCAAGGTGCATGGGTTTTCCAGAAGCCGGTGGTGAAGGGGGAGGGGGGGGGGGGCGTTATTGGTGGAGCTGCGTTTGGAGGTGGAGAGAGAAGAGAGAGAAGCACTGGAGGTCACCGCACTCTCTCTCTCTCCCCAACAACACTTCTCCTTCGTCAGGAGTCTTGCTGCATCCCGGCAACAGCCCCACAGACTCGAGAAGAACAATATGATGTGTTATGCCTATGTCTTCATGCGACGACACGTCCTGGCCACAAACTGGCAACCCGGGGTCGTACTTCTTGCGCGGGAGAGAAGTACGACACTGCCGCTCTTGCTGTCGTGGAGGACGAAAAGCACTTCCGTTCTTACTGTAGTAGAGGGAAACAGATCAATGTCGTGGAGGGGAATTGGGGGTACTGCTGCCGTTCACTGAAGTGTTGACAGTACCTGCACTTGAAGATGTAAGGGAAGTTGTTCCTTGAAGACAACAGAGTCACGCATTGTGGACTGCTGCCCACTTCCCGCCCCAGCTGGCAAGCCACCAGCCCCGCCCTTGACCGCTTCCCAGGCCTGGCAAGCCACCAGCCCCACCCTTGACCGCTTCCCAGCTTCCCAGGCCTGGCATACCACCAGCCCCACCCTTGACCGCCTCCCAGGCCTGGCAAGCCACCAGCCCCACCCTTGACCGCTTCCCAGGCCTGGCTTGCCACCAGCCCCACCCTTGACCACCTCCTTGCCCTGGCAAGCCACCAGCCCCGCCCTTGACCGCCTCCCAGGCTTGGCAAGCCACCAGCTCCACCCTTGACCACCTCCTTGCCCTGGCAAGCCACCAGCTCCACCCTTGACCACCTCCCAGGCCTGGCATGCCACCAGTCCCGCCCTTGACCACCTCCCAGGCCTGGCATGCCACCAGCCCCGCCCTTGACCACCTCCCAGGCCTGGCATGCCACCAGTCCCGCCCTTGACCACCTCCCAGGCCTGGCATGCCACCAGCCCCGCCCTTGACCACCTCCCAGGCCTGGCATGCCACCAGTCCCGCCCTTGACCACCTCCCAGGCCTGGCATGCCACCAGTCCCGCCCTTGACCACCTACCAGGCCTGGCATGCCACCAGCCCCGCCCTTGACCATATCCCTGGCTTGTCATTCCATCCACACCTCTCTTGACCACCTCGAGTGCATTCCCTAGCCTTGACCAACAGCCAGTTTAATATTGCCACTAACTTTTTTTTTACTAGGAACCTTAACCAGGCACCAACTTTAACTAGCCATCAGCTTTACAGTAGTAACAGGAAGCCAGGTTTGTTCTGGCATTAGCAAAGCTGGTTTCCCTGTCAATTAGGAATGCGCCAGCTTTATCCTGGCACCTCATCAGTTATCCCACTCCCTCGGCTTTATCCTGGCGGTCCCATCACTTAATCCACCCCAAAATTTATCCTGCCACCTTATCAATTAGTCCATCACCTAGCATTATCCTGTTACCTCAACAATCTATTTATTCGCTAGCTTTATTTTGTTGCCCCATCAACTCATTCATCCACCAGGCTAATCGCAGCACCTCATCAATGAATCCATCTCCCAGCTTTATCTCGGCACTCTCGGCATCCACCACCGGATTTATCCAGCCACCCCATAAATGAACCCATCGTCAAACAATATCCTAGCACCAGCCTTATCCAACGTTAGCCTGTTTTAAAACAGGCTTTATCCTGTTTCACAATTTGAGCAGATCTGTACTTGTGAGGCCAGATTATAGACAACTTTTATCTCGATTAAACAAAAAAAAATTGAAATACAAGGGGGTTAACTTTCTTAATTAAGCGAAATAAACGTTTTGTAAATTGTTAGGCCTAGGTTATTATGTTTATGTACTCAGATAGGTTTTGTACATGGTTGGGCTAAGGGTAATTTACGTTAGGCAGTTAAGTTCAGCAGCCTAATCTAGACCATGGTTAGATTACATTACACCTAGGATATCTTATGTTAGGCCTATATTTAGGATATCCTAATGTAAGCCTATCACAAACTAATATAGAATATTCTATGTTAGTTTGTTGGTTGGCCGACATTATATATATATATATATATATATATATATATATATATATATATATATATATATATATATATATATATATATATATATTATGTGTGTGTGTGTGAGTGTGTGTAAATCACGAAAATTAACACGTGATGAAAAATGTGACAGTGTCAGACCACGAAGGAAGAATTGAAACAGGAATTTCCTGAAGTACTTTCGTATTTAATAATACATGTGCAGATGAGGAGTGCAGAAAATAATAATAAATCTTCAGAATGATCTAAAGATCCTTCATATATATATATATATATATATATATATATATATATATATATATATATATATATATATATATATATATATATATATATATATATATATATACATACAAGTGGCAGAAAGCTAGGGCCCTTCCATAAGCATTTTTACCGACACTCGCCAAATAATCTATAACGATATTGTTTTAGAGAAAAGTCAGCATCCCCTAAAGGTTTATTATTTTCGTTTTTCCCCTCGAGAGGTTCGGTAAATCCCGGACTTCATTCAGACGCAGCCTCAAGCGATCTTGAATCTCGTTATAATACAGTTTGCCTTTCTTGTATTTTTTTGGGTCATGTGGGCGGGTAGGGGGATGGGAGATGGGTTTAATGTATGTCAGTTGGCTTGTATTTGGGTCAGGAGGATTTCTGATTGATTAGATAGATTGCTGATTCACCAAACGGATTGTTGATTGATCAGATATATTTAAAGAAATGAATGATTTGTTCACTAAAATTTAAAAACATAAAATACCATTTTTATACTCTAGTAAATAAAGAAATATAAATTTGTTTGTGAAAATATTCGATCATTTACTTGAAGTATGTTAATCAGCAAATACTAAAGTAATATATTGTCAATCAGCAAATACCAATGTTCCGATAGGATAATATTCTTTACACTGCTATAGATAGTATATACCGTTAATCACAAAAACTGATATTAATCACCAATATTTCTCACCGGTAAATTTTAACCCAATATTACAGTTAGCGCTGCAAAACTGAATGTGATATTTCGTTTTCTCAGAAAGCACTTTGAGAGAAAATGTAAAAATGGTTAATTTACAAGGGAGTCTAACTGAGTCTCTCTCTCTCTCTCTCCTACACACACACACACACACACACACACACACACACACACACACACACACACACACACACATTGACCGGGTAGATAAAGATAAACCGTTTAGCACGGGTGATACGCGAACAATGGTACACTTAAATTTGGAACACTGAAATTTAGTACCCATATGAGCCACAAGGACGTTACAAACAACTTTTTAAGTGTCAGAATAGTTAACAGAAGAAATGCATTAGACAGTGATATGGTGGAGGCAGACTCCATATACAGTTTCCAATGTAGATATGACAGAACCCAGTAGGCCCCAGAATATGTACACCAGTTGATTGGCAGTTGAGAGGCGGGACCAAAGAGCCAAAGCTTAACCCCGGCAAGCACAACTAGGTGAGTACACACACACTCTCTCTCTCTCTCTCTCTCTCTCTCTCTCTCTCTCTCTCTCTCTCTCTCTCTCTCTCTCTCTCTCTCTCTCTCTCTCTCCTAGAAAGAGGGAGAGCGAGCACGAGTCAGTATACTTTTATAATTAATGAAAAATATAAGGAATATAATAGTTTCCCATTGGCTTTAGAGCTGTGGGAGAATAGTCTGTTTTATGCTGCTATGAGCTGTGTCGTATCTGTCATCTGTCATCTCTGTCATACTTCTGTCAATTCCTTTAAGGTTGGGAAAGATACCGGAAGAGAAGACAACAGGATATATTGAACATACTGGATAAAGAAAACCCAAACTAAACTGCACATACTAGATAGAGGGATCCCAGGATATATTGAACATACTGGAGAAAGAAACTCCCAGGATACACTAACCATACTGGAGAAAGAAACTCCCAGGATACACTAACCATACTGGAGAAAGAAACTCCCAGGATACACTAACCATACTGGAGAAAGAAAGTCCCAGAATACACTAACCATACTGAAGAAAGAAACTCCCAGGATACACTAACCATACTGGAGAAAGAAACTCCCAGGATACACTAACCATACTGGAGAAAGAAACTCCCAGGATACACTAACCATACTGGAGAAAGAAACTCCTAGGATACACTAACCATACTGAAGAAAGAAACTCCCGGGATACACTAACCATACTGGAGAAAGAAACTCCCAGAATACACTAACCATACTGGAGAAAGAAACTCCCGGGATACACTAACCATACTGGAGAAGGAAACTCCCAGGATACACTAACCATACTGGAGAAAGAAACTCCCAGGATACACTAACCATACTGGAGAAAGAAACTCCCAGGATACACTAACCATACTGAAGAAAGAAACTCCCAGAATACACTAACCATACTGGAGAAAGAAACTCCCAGAATACACTAACCATACTGAAGAAAGAAACTCCCGGGATACACTAACCATACTGGAGAAAGAAACTCCCAGAATACACTAACCATACTGAAGAAAGAAACTCCCGGGATACACTAACCATACTGGAGAAGGAAACTCCTAGGACACAGTAACCATACTGTAGAAAGAAGCCCCAAGAATACACTTGCCGTACTGGAGAAAGAAACCCACAGAATACACTAACCAAACTGGATAAGAACAGCACAGGGTATGCTAATGTTCTTGGAGTGACGAGAAACTCCCTTACTTTAAAGCCACTTTGCATTTCCGATCAATTGGAAAACTGCCGAAAGGCTAGAAAGGAAAAGAAGAATTGGATTTGATTTTTTGCTTTGCAATTCCCGAGTATTTACTTGGCGAGTTGAAATTTCTCTCTGGAAAGGTAATATGGACTTGCGCATGTTGAACTGTGCAATCTTACGTGGAGGAACGGACGAGTTTGCCTTGGGTCAGAGACGACGGGCCTCATGTAGGCGTGGGTGTAGAGGCCACGAGTTCCTGCACCTTCAGGAAGTCTGTCAAGATTTCTCTGCACGACAGAGCGCATATATGATGTATTTTTGTGAGAACGAGGTGCTTCATTAAGGAAAGGTCAGAAGTTCGAGTGAAGTCGTTGTCTAGTGCACAGTGTTCTAGCTATCCCATCAGCTCCCATCGCAACTCCCATACGATAAGAACTTAATCTACAAATTCCCGAACGACACAAGACACACAATACGTCACATTTTTATTGTGGTCGACCAATCACATTTAAATTGCGACGAATTAGTAGAAATTAAAGTTATTTTAGTTCATTTATTATACACCCCATACCCATCTTGTGGGCGGTAGTGGAAAGGGGTTACAGAGGCACATAATGGGATCAGGGACTGAACCCCAAAATTAATTTAGCTAAGCAAGTTACAATCTTGATGAGCAAGTTACAAAATTTAATGCACATTGCCACATCAACAATGGGTTCGAGATCGACCACAAGTACAGTTTCTAAATTAAGCAACTTACATATGTGGAAAGTAAGTGTCACAATTGATATGTTTGTCTTGCACACCGCCCCCCCCCCATCCAGTGGGCAGCGGTGGATAGGTTACAATCACTTAGTTACTACCTACTATTAGCAAACTGGAGATATTTGGCTAATATTTCTGGTAGCAGATCATTTTGAATGAAATATTTACACATCGTTGGAACATTGGCTATAGAATTGTCTCTGAATTCACTTATCTTTTGGCACTCCATCACATAGTGACGGAGGGTGTGCGAATAATTTTGTTGACACAGTTTACAGTTGGTCAGGTCTACATCAGCAGATAAGGAGAATTCCCAGTGATACTTGTAACCGAGTCCAAGCCGAGCAGTAGTAACATCGAGAAGTCTGCTGATTTTATTGGCTGAACCATAGATGTGTGGCTCCTCTTGCATGATAGTATGATGATAGATGGAATTACTAGTGTCGATTTCACTTTGCCTCAGATCTACAATATTTTATTGAAGTTCTAGGTGTACTACTGCTCTCAGACTGCTCATTGACAGTCCATGGTTACACTCAACGTCTCCTTTAAAGGCAGATTCTTTGGCTAACTCACCAGCTCTATCATGCATTCAGAGATGGAATCCACATGAAATGAACTCTGTTACTATCATTAATAATTTTGTTGTATTTGTGTCTAGTAGAAATTAAAGCATCGTAATATTGACGTTTTCCTGTGCATCTGCCTCGGCAGGTGGGTTGCTTGGGTTTGTAAGTTTCTGGTTATGTAAAACGATTGTATTTTTTACGTAGTCGGAAGTTAAGAGAACAGGTTTACGAAACTGACTTCCGGACTCGTAACCCGTTTTCCCGCCCGACCGGAGTCTCGGTACTTTCACCGTCCGTGTTCCCGGACCAGGATAATGTGTTGGTGTTGCCTGTTGCGTCCTCTGTTGTGTTCACATCTGTGTTGCGTTCACCTGGATGTTGCGTTTGTCTCTGTGTTGCGTTTGCCTCTGTGTTGCGCTCACCTCTGTATTGCGGTCGCCTCTGTGTTGCGTTCGTCTCTGTGTTGCATTCGTCTCTGTTGCATTACGTCCCTTCAGATCACACATAAGATGTTGTGAGAAGCAGTATACTGCCCCCACACTGCCTCCCTTTCACAGTAGCTGTTGTGGCGACAATAAAATACACCCACACTGCCTTCCCCATAGCAAATGCTTTTCCAAATTTAGACTGAATAATTCATTTTAAATCAAAGCAAAAATTTTAAATAAAATTTACGTCTTAGTAGTCCGACCTGGAACTGAATAGTTCAAAGCAAGGTTTCTCAATCGGGGTTGCCCGGAACCCCTGATGTTGCGCAAGAGGTCATTGGGGGTTCTGCAAGATATAATGATAAATAAGCTGATGCTAACCACATGCAAATATTGAATGAAAATAATAATTTTTAATTCATGTGTGTGATTTATTCTGCTAGAACAACCATTATGAGATTCACTGACGAATTCCTGGATAAGTTGTGGATTTTCGTGTTAGCTGATTTTTCTACCATTCATATGAAAGCAGTAAATGTATTTCTTCAGGTTTTTAACTTGTTACGTGGGTCAGCTAAGCTTTTAATCATGTAACCGGAATCAAGAGCAAAGGCAGAAATCGTCTCCTTTCAATAGAAAATGAACATCTTGGGTGTTTATCTAAAGTTCGACCCCGAATTAAATATATATTTGTGTATCAAAAGACAAACACTGATGACCAGACCACACACTAGAAAGTGAAGGGACGACGACGTTTCGGTCTGTCCTGGACCATTCTCAAGTCGATTGTGACAAGCACTGATTCCACATTACAGAAACATATTTCATTCTCTGAACATGCTTCAAAAATATAATTGTCTTGACCTACATATCTGTTAACATTGCCTTGATTTATCTTAGACCTTTTTTTCAATATTATTTTTGGTGTTTATAAATATGGTATATTTTTTTTTTATAAATATTTTTGAGATTTGTAAACATATACTTCACATAATTTTTTTTGTGCAAGGGTTTCTTGAGACATAAAATATATTTATTTCAAGTGGTTCCATAAGGGTAAAAAAGATTGAGAAACCCTGATTCAGCTGGTAACTGCCCAGGAAAAAAAAGTAGTCAGATAAAGATAAATTTTAAGAAAAACTAGATATATGTTCACCAGGAAACTAGTACTCAAGAACAGGAGGCGCGTTCAAGCGAGCAAAAACTAATATCTGCTGTAGTCCTACAAGGATCCTCAAACAGAAATATATATATATATATATATATATATATATATATATATATATATATATATATATATATATATATATATATATATATATATATATATATGCAATTGACGATCACAAAACACTGATCATTTTATGCGGAAAATCCACAGAGAAATATGAAATGAGGTGAACGTTTCGGCTTGTTAAAGCCTTTGTCAACACCAGACTGACTCAAAGTTTGGTGTCAGTCTGGTGTTGACAAAGGCTTTAACAAGCCGAAACGTTCACCTCATTTCATATTTCTCTGTGGATTTTCCGCATATATATATATATATATATATATATATATATATATATATATATATATATATATATATATATATATATATATATATATATATATGTCAGAGATAGGAAACCTGAACTTAGACTTGTATCCAGACAATCGCTCCTTCCCGCAAGGTTGAACTACTGACCTTCTCCATGAAGGTACAATTTCCTGATACCTACTTACTGCTAGGTGACCAGAAGCATCAGGTAAATGGAAAATTACCCAACCTTTTCTGTCCTACTTGGGGAACAATACCTGGAACATAGATCGCATTATGAATCTTTTCAATTTAATATGTTCTTCAGCTGAAAAGAAAGTTGATAATTTACCTCCACGTTTATTTTACACTTTTGATGGGCCCGGTGCCTATCACCGAAGGACGTGTTTTGTTGATTTGCACATTAGCATCTTCGGAGGCAGAATTAAAGTGAATAACATTAACAAAGTCAGTTGTATGTGTTACATGCTAGTATAAATGTGGATATCTTGTTCAAGAGACTGGGTAATTATCTTCCACTCTCATTGGTAGGTTGGGACAGCAGATGTGGAGTAAACTAGTATGATGTTTTGTTGTTTTAGATTCAGATATTCGGAAAAAAATTTCCAAGTAGCACGGGCTATGGTGAGCCCGTACTGGACTTACCTGGCACAGGAGTCGGGCTATAACTGTGTAAATCAGGAGTTCTGTCTTGGTCTTGTAGACTGGTTGTTGATCACTGAATGAGAGTGCTTGACAAGAAGTATTTTGGCCATGTGTAATCTCCCATTGTAACTGTATTTTCCGAGTAATTGTATTGTTGTTGAGGATATCTCTCAGGAATGTCCAGTAATGTTTAGAAATTGCGTGATCTCCACAAGAGATTGGATGCTTCTGCTTTGTCAAATTTTTATTTATTTTTTATTTATTTATATATACAAGAGTTGTTACATTCTTGTACAGCCACTAGTACGCGTAGCCTTGAGATACGTTGAAAGCGATGGTCGTTGTATTGCCTAAATATTAAGGCCCCTTAAAGCTAACAGAGTGTGTCTTTGTGTGTGAATTTATATGCTTTTTCCATTTGTGCGTGTGCGTGTGTGTGTGTGTGTGTGTGTGTGTGTGTGTGTGTGTGTGTGTGTGTGTGTGTGTGTGTGTGTGTGTGTGTCTTATTTAGCTTTCGACCTCTTGCAGCACGCAAAGGAGAGATTTTTGGTAAAAAAAGAAAATTCCGGAAGGTGGAAAGTAACGGGGCTGTGTCGTAAAAACACTGGTATTGCACAGTGGAGGGTAACTGTGGTGCGTTGCCGAGGGAGGGTCACAGGTGGAGGCACGCTGGAGGAGGGGCGCAGGTGGAGGCACGCTGGAGGAGGGGCGCAGGTGGAGGCACGCTGGAGGAGGGGCGCAGGTGGAGGCACGCTGGAGGAGGGGCGCAGGTGGAGGCACGCTGGAGGAGGGGCGCAGGTGGAGGCACGCAGGAGGAGGGGCGCAGGTGGAGGCACGCTGGAGGAGGGGCGCAGGTGGAGGCACGCTGGAGGAGGGGCGCAGGTGGAGGCACGCTGGAGGAGGGGCGCAGGTGGAGGCACGCTGGAGGAGGGGCGCAGGTGGAGGCACGCTGGAGGAGGGACGCAGGTGGAGGCACGCTGGAGGAGGGGCGCAGGTGGAGGCACGCTGGAGGAGGGGCGCAGGTGGAGGCACGCTGGAGAAAAAGGCAAGTTTACTTACTCCGTTGCTGGTGAATGTGGGAACGCGTCCAACTCTTAAGTGGCAAAGTCAGTTTCCCCTCGAAGTCTTTACACCAAATCCAAGATGCAGTTTGGAGGAAAGCACATTTGCGCGGGTACTCCCTGAACATACTACTACCTGAAACGTCTGCTGCCCCGCTACTGCAACATTATATCCATATAAAACAGAATGTCTGTCTGTATTGGGTTAGGTACCCAATATGGACAGGTTTGGGTCCGGCCCCATTGATCCTACTAAAAGGGAGTCAGTTCCCATTGCGCCCCCCAGCCCCACTTCAAGAAATTGGGGTGAAAGGTGACTGGCCGAGTCCCCAGATTTTTGTGACAGTCACGAGCAGGTTGGCATCTGCTCCAATCTTCGGATGCACAGGTCGATCCAAGCAGCAGGTCGATCCAAGCAGCAAGTCGATCCAAGCAGCAGGTCGATCCAAGCAACAGGTCGATCCAAACAGCAGGCGAGTACTCCTCTAGTATATCCATAATTTTAAGAGTGTTTTAATTTAGCTCTTATCGCCTCGAAATTATTATCCCCTTAAATATGGTGTTATGAAATATAATTTAGATGCTTCATGTACATGTTTGGTTCGTGCATGCCAGAGTGCGTGTGAAGTGAATTATCCAGTCTGTTTATCCGGCATCTGCGGTTCATAAACAGTGCAGGTGTATGTCGATAAGTGGGACATGTGTACATAGACAGGAGTGCAAGACCAATTAGTGCAAGTTCTCATTGATCTGTTGCTGCATGTGACGGTATTCATTTCAGACTGTTACGAAGGAAGTCTGTGACGGTGTCGGGTTCAAGTGATTTGTTTAATAAGGCTGCTAGAAGGAGGAAATTTGTGTGATAAAGACAGACATACAGACAGATAGATAGACAGACAGATGCACATGGAATAAACAGGAACAGGAGTCTACTTACCAGTGATTGTGTGGCCCTCAGTGTTGCTCCACACGAGGGCAGAGAGAGGGGGAAGAGCGCGAATACAGTAATAATGGTGGAGAAATACTCGAAAATTCATTGGCAGATGCACGGAAAATGCATTAAGCGAAGTCTGGTGGATAAAACAGTAAAAAAATAACACAAATAAAAGGAAATTGTACACATACCTCTTCTAGTATCTATGTTTCCCACCTAACTTGTGTACAGATACTTTTTGGTACTAATAGCAGGTATTCTAGGCAGTGTTCATATTCACTAAGATATCTACCCTTACGTACTAACTTGTGGGCAACATTTCATTATCAAAACTGGCCAATGATTCATGAAACATTTTCGTTTCCACTTACGAAACCTCAGTTATGGCGGCTTTGTTTACATTTATTAAACAGTTTATGAGCTCCAAAACACTACAGGGCTTACTATGAGAACAATAACCTTGGCTGGCGAAGTTTCGACGCTCTTAAGCAGTTTAATAAATACAGACTTAACCACCACAATCGAGGAAAGATGTACAGGTTTCGTAAGTGGACTCATAAATGTCTGAAGAGTTCTGACTCGGAAAATGTAACGTGACTGATTCCCACGTTTTTTTGGGTGCGTTCAATACGTTCTATTTCGGCCAAGGTCAGTCCAAACAAGTTTTTGTCGACATCTCGGCCTATCGAACACGATGTTCTACTCAGTAATATTATATATTATATATATATAATATATATAATATATATATATAATATAATATGTATGTATAAGTATAGAAGAGATACCGGGCAGCATCCGGGATTATTTCCCTTTTTTTTTTCTCCTCTTCCACGCTTCACCCTATCTTCCCATAATAATCTAAAAACAGGGAACTGTGCGACGCAAACTGCAGCGCAATGTGTACGCATTTCGTGAACTCATGGATGGCTTAAGAACACCCAAATTGTTCTTCGGCGCCCGCAGTATGCGATATGTTCACACAGACAAACACAGGACCTAGGAATACGCGGTAAAGACATATAAGACTCTGCGGGGAATTTACAAAGGTATAAAAAGCATTATGCAAATAAACATAAAATGAAATCTCTGATGATATGCAAACTGAACCGTTCCGAAGGTGAGGGTAGTGAGTTGTGAGGAAATACTGAGGGAGGAGAGAATGACCGTGAAGAAGCATGAAGAGAGATTAATACAAATGTATTTTTCGTTCTCTGTGAAGATAGAGAGTGTGGGGATATGTGATTTAAGTATGGATATGGCTGAAAGAATATAACAAAAAGGGATATTAAGGATAAAGAGGGAACTTTAAGATGAAAGAGGGGGACATTAAGAAGAAAGAGGGGACATTAATATAAAGAAGAAACATGAAAAAGATGGAAAATTAATAAGTTGCTAAATATATAAACACACAGCACGAAATAATGGACACAAATGGGATTAGTTTAGATTCAGGAAAATCCTTGGTAAATGCTGGTTTGGTAATAGAGCTGTTGATTTATGGAAGACATTACTGAATAACATAACAGACGTGGGATCACTTGGTTATTTCAAGCGAAGGTTATACATATATACGGATGAGTTTGGTGGGGTATAAAAAGGAGTTGCCTCGCACAATTAATAGCCCTCAGTAATTTCAACTATCTCGATGTGCTTATGTACTTATAGCGACATTCAAGATTCAAAAGGAAATGGACCCAGTAGAGCGAAGGCAGCACTTCTCGCTAAATTCATCCAGATGAGTACATACACCCTTGCACGCACGCAGGCGAACGTACAGCCGAGCAAACAGCACTCCGGGATCGTAATTTTAGGGGCCCGGGTTCCATTCCCGGCCAAGACAGAAACAAATGAGTTTCTTTCGCCAGATGCCTATGTTTCCTTTGCAGTAAAAAGGTACCTGGGAGCTAGACAGTTTCTGCGAGCTGCTTTCTTGCGTGTGTGCGCAAGATAAATATGTATCTGTTATAATAGAACAAAACATAGATAGGTCGGGAGTCCGGAGAGACAAACGACGGTTAGAAAGTCGGGATCCAAGAGCTAACAGCTTGTCGCTGCAAGTATAAATAGTAAATACACACGCGTCATTAGTGGAGTACCACAAGGTTCAGTCCTTCCAACGGTTATGTCTATTATATATATAAATAATATACCGGAGGGGATTCATAGTTATATAATTATGTTTACAGATGAGACTAGATTACCAGGGTGAGAGAAGACTTAGATCACTTCCATGGCCTTCAAAATGACATAGACAAGATAAGTGAAAGAAACAACACATGACAGATGGAATTAATTGTAAAGAAATGACACGCAATAGAACGTGGATTATGGGATAACATGTCACAATTATCCTACAACTTGTGAGAAAAGACGCTAACAAATTCTAAAAAGAAAAAGTGATCTATGGAGGGTTCTGGATAATAAACTACCACTAAAGGATCACATGAAAGGTGTTGGGAGACACGCTACGACTACGCTATGACTCGGGAGACTTCTTCACGCTACGACAGAAAATTTTCGAATCATGTTTAAATGCATGAATGAAGGCACAATAAAAAAAACTGTTCACGATATTCCTGAGACAGAATTTGGAATATGAAGCAGTTGAGGGTGTTCATATCTTAAGGAGCGCATTAATAAGCAAGTGTTCAAATATATTCTAAATAGCTTCCTGAGAAATGAAAACATGACCTACGAAGAGAGGCGAGAGGCATTAAGTATGCCAAGGCTGGAAGATAGAAGGAAAGGAGGAGATATGATCACTACGTAAAAAATAGGTAACGGGAGTTCAATGCCGGCAAGCATAAATAGGTGATTACAAATAGGTGAGTACACACACACACACACACACACACACACACACACACACACACACACACACACACACACACACACATGGGGCTGGACGGCTGAGTGGACAGCGCTCGGGATTCGTATCCGTAGGGTCGAGGGATCGATCCCCGGCGAAGGCGGAAACAAATGAGCAGAGATTCTTTCACACTGATGCTCCTGTTTACCTAGCGGTAAACAGGTACCGGGGAGTTAGATAGCTACTTCACGAGTGTGTGTGTGTGTGTGTGTGTGTGTGTGTGGGAAAAACTGTTGATTGATTGACAGTTGAGAAGCGGGCCGAAAGAGCCAGAGTTCAACCCCTACAAGCACAACTAAGTGAATACACACACACACACACACACACACACACACACACACACACACACACACACACACACACACACACACACACACACACACACATGCTGGAACAAATAAGTGAGCAAACATAAATACACATAAACACACACACAGCATGCTTCATAATAATAACAATTTTTACCTCAAATATGCTCAAGTGTAGGCGATCCTCGCGTCTGTTTATGGCACGTTAATTTAGGAGCCGAGCGTGGGAGAGTTGTGGCGCGCGTGTGTTGACGTTGGTGGCTGTGTCGGGTGGCTTAGTGACGCTCGCTCTACCTGGCTTCTGCCTCTTCTTTTAAACGTTCTCTTTTGCCTCCTTTTCCTTCTTCTAAAAATCATAAGCCTTTTCCTTCCGCCTCTTCTTATCTTTGGCCTCTTTCTCTTATTTAGCTCTCTCCATCTCGCCCTCCTTTGCCTATTCCTCCTCCCTCTCCTTCTCCTTCCCTTTCTCCTCTGCTCTTCCTTCTTAAGTAAAAGAATGATTAGGTCCATATAAATAGCCCAAGGCAGCTGCCACATTTTAATTACGGGGCCACACAACCCCGACACGTCAACTGTCACTTCCGTGATTACCTTCAGTAACAGGTAACATGTGCATTAATTACATATTGCTACCCACAACGGACACTTCAATTATCTTACATAAACAGGTAACCGACTTCCTATAATTACTCTCAACGGCAGACCACAGGTAACACATTTTAATTGTTAATAAGGAAAGGTAAGAACACCGTTCATATCCATGAACGAGGATAATTAATATCGCAATCACCTATGACGGTTAGTTATTATTTTATCACTAACGAGAGAGGACAATGGGTCCGGCAGCATAGTTAGTGTGTGGATTGCATTCTTGTAAAGCCATTAATTAGCACAAATTAAATCCAAATGAATCCATACAAATCCGACCGATGGATTGCTAGTACCTTGAATGAAAACCCATGTTGCGGTGGTCTCCTTGGGTACAGACCCATGGACCACTGATCTGTTTTGTTTTTTTGGAGGTGGGGGGTGGTACAGATTCTTGGTCTGCGGCTCAAAAAGTATGCAGAAAGTCGACGATCTTCGGCGCCTCTTAAACAAAAATAAAGAGAAATTCACTTTTTTATCTTTCTACCTACATTATCTATATGACATAACCATATTGTGACTCATGAATGTCGCATTTGGGAATTTTGTCAGCGTGAGGGGTAGATATAGATACTGCTGTGGTGTTTTGAGGAAATTGATTGGATCAATTATATGCCAGTGACCGCAACGTGGTTGAGATGTTAAGTCCCTCATAGATGGAAGAGAACTGCTGTATATTATAAAGATTAGATAAAAATGCTATACAGCATTCGTACAGATGACGGAAATTTAGGTCAATTGCATTACCGATTAAATGTAAATCTGGAGAAGACTTATTACATCCCGTGGGAGCTCCTACATGTGTTATCCTGTATTTGTATCATCCGTTTGTCTGTCTGCCTCTTCAGTCCTGTATAACAATTATTTCGACCAAACTACACACTATAAAGTGAAAGAACGACGACGTTTCGGTCCGTCCTAGACCATTCTCAAGTCGATTGTCAACATATTTCAGTCACGTTATTGGGACTCCTCGTCTGCTCAATTATTTCCCCACAGCATATTACCATTGACCTCGCTAAGTTAATTTCACCTGTCGTGGCTTACCCCCAATGGTCGTGTTAAGTGTACTCTTTTTCCCAGCAGTTAACTCTTCACGTCTAATATTCTAAAGTGAACCAGAATGTTTCGTGTGGTAAATGATATCACTCTTAGCTCTCTCCCGTCTAAGGATTTATTTCGTGACAGCTGCAAGGTTGGTGGTATTGCAAAAGAAACTTGCTTTACCACGGTGTACATATCTGAGAAGAATGAGCCGAGGTTGTTAAAATTCTTAACACAGTTAAGACAATAATCTTCATGGAAAATGGAGACTGGCATCAAAGTTCTCAATTTAAACAAATATAAACTGCCTTTGAATCCATTTTGTTAAAATACACTACTATTAAGACCAGTTAGTTAAACCACACAGCCAATAAGTCCAGAAGGTTCAAAAGAACGCTACTTTCAAGTTCAGAAAGTTAAAATGAACTCAAAGCATAAATAGAGCCGTGAGTTCCCCAACAGTGGGGAAAAAATTACATTACGAGAAAATGATCTGAGATCGAAACACAACCAATCCAAAACGCTACTTCTTCAAAACCCATTATTTAAAAATCATGTTAAAACCCATTAAGTTTATGAACATTAAGCTTATTTCTAGTACAATGAAGTTCCCATCGTTAAGATAAATGCGAACCTAAAGAGCTTATCTAATATGACCATTAGTTAAGGATATGAGGACGGAGGAATGAAACAGTGCCTAACCGCATTGGGGATCGAACTTCGATCCTGCAAGAAGAACCGGTCGATACAGCAAATAAGTGATTGGACTCCTCGTTAAAGAACACCATTATTTCAAATGCCTTTAAAACATTATGATTCGCATCCTTTCAAGACTTTACGATACGCAAACACTCTAAAATACTTTAAAATAAACAAATGATCAAAGTGTACTTTAAAATATTTACTCCTTAAAGACTTTAAGATACGCATCATCTGTGCTCAGTAGTCGTGTAATAACTATTGATATAATTAATCCCGAGTCGTAATTGCTTCTAAATGCATTTCTCTCAAGTCGGGCTTCTCGCTTTTTGCTTCGTTAATTACTGTTAATGTGATAGCTTCCTTGTCAGTAAGATGCGTTGCTAAGGCTTCGTTGTTACCAAGATGCACTGCTTGGGCTGCGTTGCTAGTAAGATGCATTTTTTGGGTGTCATTGCTAGTAAGTTGCACTGTCTGAACTCCGTTGCTAGTAAAATGCATTCTTTGGTCACCGTTGCTAGTAAGATGCATTCTTTGGGCTCCGTTGCTGGTAAAATGCATTGTTTGGGCTGCGTTGCTAGTAAGATGCATTGTTTGGGCTGCGTTGCTAGTAAGATGCATTGTTTGGGCTGCGTTGCTAGTAAGATGCATTGTTTGGGCTTCGTTGCTAGCAAGATGTGTTACATGAGCTCAACTTTACGCAAGATGCATTGCTTGGTTACTTTTCCCAGTATTAAATGCGTAACACTTGCTTGCGAAGGCTTAACATTTTCTTTTCGTGTAGTCCTGAGAAAACATAATAGTCCCACTTCCTCAGTGACGTCACGCTTCTTTAGTGACGTCAAGCTCCCTCAGTGACGTCATTCTCTCACAGTGACGTCATGCTCCTGGTCGCCACGCTCCTGTAAGCCACATACTTTTATTTCTCTGGTGTTGGGGAGATGTGATGATGGAGGGAAAGAGAGACAGAAAGAAAAGGAAGGTGTGAGGGAAGGAGGGAGAAGGGAAAAAGAGGGAGGAAAGTAAGGAGCGGTTCCCGACCCTTGTTTAAGGTCAGAGGATTGTTAAGTTTAGAGGCAATCGACTGGATTACATAAGGCCGCAGTTATTATCCAACAACCTTACTGTAATCCCGACGCAGAGTACAAGGTCAAATTAAACACTTAGTGTATACACTGAGAAATACACCTCCTCGTATATATACACCTTGATTGTATTAACGTTCACAGTCAAAATAAATCAGTTGTGTGTCGTTGTCTTAACATATAAAAATATCGTAAAATAACGCTAAGCAAATAGTTTAAGTACATCTTTCCTCCTCTGATGAGCGAGACGCTTAAATTATTTCTGCTTCAACGTTGTATTCCCCATTACTCGAGCATACGTTTGTTCGATAGGTATAAGGTATGCGTCCCACCGAACTGACGTCAGATATGGATAGGTAAATTTCACAAATGACCACACTGCTTTCAGTAAACACTCCAGTGCACTCCAGAATTGATGTTGTTGAACACTGACGCACTCCAGAGCTGGGGATATTGAGCAGATTCCACTAAATATGTGTTTCAGAGTGTGTTCATTACCGTCTATGAGAGATCGTCTATGCACTTAGATGATAATTTGAAGCATAATTTAACATGAGCTTTCACCCAGTGGGTTAAATTCCCAAGTGTGGCGTTGGTTCAACGTTGAATCAGTGTTATCAACGTTAGTTCAACGTTAAATCAACGCTTATGACGTCGATTCGACGTTGAATTAGTGACGTTCTTGGATTTTGTGTCGACTGTGCAGCTGGCAATACATGCTTGAGTAAACGTTAATCAACGTCAACTTTATCAACTTTGGTTTAACGTTATTTTTTTTTATTAGTGTGCCTACTGGGTAAATGAGAAATGTATTTTTCCAAGACATCCAACTCACACATCTGAAAATAAAATAACGACGTTTCGTTCCGTCCTGGACCATCAACACGTGACGACGTTTCGTTCCATCCTGGACCATTATCAAGTCGTGACACTGCATATGTACTTTTAAATCTTACCCAGTTAAACCATTCCAAACCTAAACAGAGTTATGAGTATTTTACGGGAGCAAATTATCGTAATTTTGTTGACAGCATCGTGAGACACATGTGGGCATTTTTCTGGCCCTGCTCACGATAATCTTGAGGCTGCGGGATGGTAAAACTCTAACAATTAAGAAAAAGTAGAGGTACTCAAAAACTACAGTTTTCTCAACACAAAAACAGTAGTTATCAGAAATGATGATGTTCTCCTATATGTCTTAAATCGTGGGAAACTTATTGTTTGATTTCATTTGGTCTTGATGAGAGTTGATTTTTAATTGGTGTTGGGCTTGCTGAGGTCGATTGGGTTTGTTGAGGCTTATTATTCATGCAAAAGCCTATGAATAAAGCCTATGTATTTAGTGCTATTCTCTGCTCTCTATTCATCGTCAGATTAAGTTAAGGTTTAGTTAAGTACGGTTAAGTTCCATTACGTTTCATTACATTAATACGAGGGTTATTATTGCTCAAAATGTGAAATATGGAATTCAATTCACCACTTGAAAGGCCCTAGTCTGGAGGAGACATGGGAAGGATATACAGCAATCTACTAAATATTCGTGAAACCTTGAACGATAACTATTCAATCTCACATATAACAAACTCACACACTGACAGATTCACACACTGAC